>NC_052349.1:19871347-19904969 GCF_009727055.1 Benincasa hispida
GTATTAGAAGAAACTTTTTGTCTTTTATTCTGAGTTTCGACTGTTCTAAACATCTCAGTATTTAAGACAAATTTTGCTTTAGTTGGTCTTAACTTATATAAGTTGTTTTCAAGTATAGCAGAACAAATTTGAATACCTTTGCTGAAAATTCATTAACTTCAAAAGATATTTTATACATTTGTTCCATAATACAAGCGATAGATATTAAATTCCTCTTTATAAGAAGTGCATACAAAACATCTTTAAGTATGATATATCTATCGTTGAAAAACAACTTCAAGTCTCCCACTACTTCGGCCTAGACAACCTCTCCTGTTCCAACCTTGAGGGTGATCTCGCCTTCTTCAATCTTTTTTCAGGAACTAGTTTCCCCGAAAAGAGAAGCAAATATTTGTAGTGGCTCCTGAATCCAATATCCAGGTTGAGGTATCATCCTCCACTAAACAAGTCTCAGCAACTAGTAAATCATATTTACATTGTGCTTCTTTCAGGCAGGGGCCTGAGGACATTCCTCAGTTAAGACAAATCTCAACCATCTATTACTAGTGTTGAATTCATATTGTTTTTACATGTTGCGTAACTACTGTCGTTTAATTTCTCGGAAGCTAAGATTTGATCTAAAGAGCTAGTCATGCTGAAAAGAAAAATATATCATTTTTTAGTAAAACATTAATTTGTTAAATTCAATCAAGTTTAGCAAAAAAACTAATAATATACCCTTAATCATTATATTTTACAACGATATTTCAATGGTTTAAAATAACCTCCACCGAGGGGTGATCGACTATTCCTCCATTGAACCAAGACTATCTTGACTAGATACTATCACTAGAATAATTCCTATTCCTATAGCAGCTCAGTTATCGCTACTTTGGTCAAGAATTTACTAAAACTTAGTAATTTTCATAAGTGTGACCCTCCATTTTTAGACCTCAAATATCAGAATCAATATGCTCCTAAAGTTGGAAAGACAAGAATGAAAACGGACTTGAGAGACCCAATCTACTTATAGAGTTCGCGGAGTTCCGAATCCTATAATATAGCCCTCCAATTGGTAAGGTCGCTCCAGGGCAGACATGCAGGCGCATTATAGAATCTCACGTTGCGACCTAATGGAAGAGACCGTAGACTGTGTTGACACACTTCCTTCTCCCACTTACTATGAAAAACTTCCCCTATTCACCTTGGTATTGACTCATGCAAACACTTTCCGAATGGAGTCCGCTCCCAGGGCAGCCCAAAGTCAAGCATGAATCTCACGGTGTGAACTCTTAAGGACGTTAGAACTAAAAGTACATTACTTCTCTCCAATTGAAGTGTTCTAGATGGTTAGGGCATAAAATACTTAGCGATAAATTTCGGCTAACTAAACATATCCTATGTCTAGGTGATTCATCCGAGTATAACTTTTATACTGGATTTTTAACCTATGATGTCTAGGTGATAAACAAATTTTATTACCTCACACTACTCACGCATGCTCATAAAACTGATTTAGCCTAACTCAGACGCCGACTCAATCTCCAGGTAGTAAGTGTTCCGTGAACTTTCAACTTAAAAACCTTCAACCTTTGTCATCTTATCTGACTTTTTGCCAAGATCTTGCCGAGTGAGTTTTCTTGTAACTTCGGTTTTACAAAATATCAACCTATTTTCTATGAAAATTAGGATTGTTCGATGGTTAACCCTAAATGAGCCTGCATCTTAACTTTTTTTATAGATTTTAGAAGTCTAGGTTATTTTATAACAATTATAAAATAAATTATAACAATTATAACCCTAGAGCATTCATCTATAACATGCTTCCTTCAATCAAACATGCTTTAATATACCACTTATATTAAAACTAAGCATGCATAGTATATATTTTATAACACTTATAAGATATAACAAATGCATGTCACATGCTTTTCCTATGGTGGGTTTTAAAACTATATGGCATACTATATGCACACATAATCAAAGAATATTATACATCACATGCATAATAGGTAAACAACACTAAAGTGGACCGATTTTGGCATTACAAACAAATAATTAATTTATTACAAAATTCAGCAACTAGCTTCCCTGAACCGGCTTCAAACACTTTGAACCATCAGGAACCGCTCAGAAAAAACTCGAACCGGCCACAAAAAGCCAGAAACCAAGCTGAACCAGTCAAATCGACTCAACTAGGTCAAACAAACCGGTCCAGACCATCTGAACCGGCTGGTCAACGCATGCTAGGGCAGTCAACAGAGGCGTGGGTGCGCAGGTCGCGGAGTAGGTCTCGGGCAGGCGAGCGAACTGGCGGGCGAGACTGCAGGAAGCGGAGCGGATGAGCGGGTCAGATCCGGGTGGGCAGGCATGCGAAGCCAGGCGTGCGTGCGAGCTTCTCTGAACCAGGTCGGGTCTGGGCAAGGAGTCGGGTCTGGGAGCTTGCTCTCGGGTCTGGAAGCTAATTCGGGTCTGTAAGCCATTTTTTCCTCCATTTTTGCTGTTGTTCTCTCTCCCGGAATCAAGAAATTACAACCTAATTTCAACTCTAATGACTCCAACAAATTTACAGACCCTTTTTCACACATTAATGCTCATAAAATGGCGAGCAATTACAAATTTCCACAAGAAATTTAAAGAGAAAAATGCCAAAATCATAATAAACCCACTTTAGTCCCCATTTCATTCAACACTTGAATAGATAGGAAAAAAACACCCACCAAAAGCAATTGAGAGTAATTCTAGCATGTTCTAATACCACATGATGGAACACGAGACATACGCAGTGGAATTATGATCTAATTACACTCTAATTGGTCTTAAATTAAAGGAAATAAGCATGCATCATGAAAGAAAAAACAGTGAATTAAAAGTGTAGAGATGCTACCTTTGAAGCTCCCGAAAGCCGCTTCTCCTCGTTGAATCTCGACCCGAACTCTTTTGGACCACCACTAGAGTTAACCTACTATTCTCTGGACTCAGAACCGAATTGTGAGACCCGGTGGATGAAGAGAACCGTGAGAGAGAAAAGAGATGAAAATAAGGAATGGAATTTTGAGTAGGTTTGGGTGTTTCCTTTTTTTTTCTTCACAAAGTTATAATTTTCCAGTCCAAATATCAGAAAACTAATTTTCTAATGGCAAAATTTTTTTTAGCTATATTGAAGAGCCCACTTTATAGAAAAAAGGCATGCAACAATTGCATGAAAAAACTTCACAAAAACCCAACACCTAGAATCCACTCACTTAGTGGGCTTAATGTCTCCACTATAAGCCAACATCTAGCCCATTATTTTGTTAGTGGAATTATTCACAAAAGTTTGGATTTTCCCACTAACTATAGTCAAAGGGCAAAATAGTCATTTGGTCAAAGTCAAACTTTGACCAAAAAGTCAACATTTTGTGTTTGCGATCATTATAAGTCAACATCCGCATTCATTTTCTCGAAAATTAAATCATGAATATAAGGTCAGTCAAAGTTTTGACTTTTCAAAGTCAAAACTCAACTCTTTGACTTTTTACAACTTTGACCATTTCCATCATTTTCGAGCTTCTGAATATGAACGTATTCATATTCTTGATATTTAAAACACATTTAAATATTAAAGCTGTATCTCTAAGCTAAAAAAGACCCGACCATTATATCACATATACTTGTCAGTTTCTCTCTCTCTACCTAATTCGAACAATTCAAATTATTCTATCATACTGTTCTAAGTTTATTCCATATGAGCTAGTAGGGAAACCTAATGGACCTATAGATCATGGGCTCCAACGATCCAAGATTAGTTAGCTAAACTCTTTAAACGGAGCTAATCAACATTCGTTAGCTAACGGGTCATTCCACTAAAGTCCCGTAGTTGCACTCCCCTCACTATAGATATATTTGTGTCCATTTGATATAACCATGATGAGTAAGTTAATCCTTCACAGGTTGTTCGTAATCTCGGTTGGGTCATAAAAACTGTTTTACCCCCAAGACTACATCTTGTTCCTTAAGTTCCACTGATCCTCTAATGAACAATTGGTTTAAGGTCCAACCTATAAACCAAATCCCTCTCGGGCCAAGGAGAGAGTGGGGCCTCTTGTTCAAGACCTGGATTCAGTACTAAAGGGAACAACCTATTTACTATCCCTATAAGGGGTAGGAGTGAATTCAGTCTTGCACCATATGTTCCAAGCTATCCACCCGATCTTACCCCTGAAATGGGAGGCTTATTGGGCCAGCGATATTGAGCTATCTCACTAAGAATAATTTCGAGTGAACAGGAGTTCATAGTTAGCTCAGGATTAAGATCTGTCTCTTATACACATCTAGATGTGTATAAGAGACAGGGATGCCCCCACTCACATATCTCTATATGAACGATTCAAGATCACATCGTTTGTACTATCTACAAAGTGGCCCGCATCCATAGTGTCCCCAGAATAAGGCGCCGAATCTTATTCATATACTATAGACTATTTTGGCTATATATTTGAACTTGATCATCATTTATGCCACTACATAAAGTTCAAATTACATTAAATAGCCTCAGAACCTTAGTTTATTGGATTCAAGATTACAATTTCAATAACAACTTCATCGAAAAACAAAACATAATATATTTATTAATTTACAAACTACGAGTTTTAGGACATAAAATCCAACAGAAGGCTCGAGGATGAGCAACGCATTGTGCTCGCCTCTGAGTAGTTTGAAAAGGAAATGAAAGAAGAAGAGGAGACGAAGAAGAAAACAAAAGAGGAAAAAGAGTTGCGCCGCAAAGCAAACATTCAGCGCACCAGAGAGCGGAAAAGAAAAAAGTGGAAGAATGGGAAAAGGAAAAACAAGAGCAACGTAAGGCGCAGGAATGCATTCAAAGACAAAAATCCCGTCTTGCGTCCACTCAAGATAAAGGCAAAGCAAAGGTGGAAAGCAGCGAGCTTGCGCCAGCCAGAAGGCACCCAAAAACCAAGAAGGAAAATGATGATTTATGGATGGAAATGGGTTTTTTTCCTGCGCCAGCACCACTACTAGATCTTATCATCAGCATTATGGTGGAGCATGGGTGGGAAGCTTTTTGCCAATGCCCATCCATTGTCATCCCATCAGTAGTGAAGGCCTACTACCATGGTTAGCTCCACGACACTAAAGATGTAGTGATCGTTGATAGGAGGGTAGTGCCATCCAGCGTAGAGGACATCAATTAGCTCTACTAGTTGAAGAATTTCCCGAAAGCACCGGGTAACAAATTGATTGATGATCCTATCGAAGAAGATATAAAGAATGCGTTGAACGTACTAATGCAACCAAACACTAAAATGGACGGTGTCCTTAATCGGCATCAAAACCTTCGCCTCCAACTGTCTGCTCCTTGAAGCGTGCCTTTAGGTCTACTTGGTGAAGAGACGGCTCATCCCGATGTCGTATGATAAAAACATTTCAAGTGATAGAGTCATGGCTGCATATTGGATTGCTCGTGGAATTCCAATAAATGTGGGCCAGATTCTTGCGAAGTAAATCCGAGGTTATGTTGGCCACATGAGAGGCCAGTACTTCTTACCATGGACGGTTTCTAGCCTATGCCTATCTTAGGCATGGGCATTAAAGAAGAACCCATGTCAGAAATCCACGGCATCATCAGCATGAAAATACTGAGAATCCTTCTCAAGGATTCGCCGCATTGCCCCGAGCCTCCACCGAAGCGGCCCCTCATCAATTTGAATGCGTCGCAACCACCAAGACCCAATAAATGGCACCTAATGGCAAAGGGAAGGAAATCATCCAAGGAAGTTCATCGCATCAGCAAACCAATTTACCCTTGGACCCTTTACCCTTAGTCATTCGTCCACCAAGCCAACAGCTGAACCCCTTTCCCCTCTTCCCGAACAATTTACCAATCTCCTCCTTGCGCCCGACTCCAACCTCACATCACCAGCATCTTACATCCGCCATCCATCTTCACTACACTTTTCCCTGGAAACATCGCTGCATGTTGATGACCTACACGGTTGAGAGCAGGCCTTCCGCTCAGCCTCAACCGATGCTGATGGAATTCTGTTCACTGCTTTGAGTTGATCGACGGCGCCACCTCCCACCACATCCCTAGCTGCTGCCCTCGAAGATATGTGGAGCATTTTGTCTCAAGAGCTATCCTTCTTCCTTCATACAATAATGGAGTTGGGAGAGAGCAACGTAGAGCTACGTCAGGCAATGATCAACATTCAACGCAACATTTTTACCCTTCACCTGAATCAAAGACAAATGGCCGAACGCAACCATGAGTACTTCAATTTCTTGACTACATATTTACGTGGTCCCATGGTGCGTCAACATCTGCAGCAGCCTCTGTTCCTTCAAGAAGCGTCGCAAGGAGCTCCTCCGCAACGCCCTCCTCACTAAGAGCCCTTACCGCAAAGTTAAATTTGGGGGTGTACCACCTTCTCCTTCACATTTTTGAATTCTTTTTGCGGTCATTCCAAATTTTTTTTATAGATAGCTATACCTGTGTATTCTTCTGTACATGCTTACAATTTTGTGTTTGCGATCATTATAATTCTTTGTGTACTTAGACAATTTTTATATAATTGAATGATTATTCTTTCCTTATGTCTTGGCCTCTTTATTTATATCATCCTTTGTCAATTTATTGCGGTAATTCCTTTCTTTTCATTTGCATTGTTTATTTGTGCTGCCATGATGAGTATTATGTGTAACATTGGCGCAATTTCTTTATACATTGCATTTTCTTCCTAACACTTAGACAATTCATCGTAATATATCTACTTTACCTTCTCTATTATAAGACTTTGCTCAAACCTTCTTTTCAAAATTTTGACTAAGTGTTTTGTCTTTTCTGTCTAAAACAATGCAATGAGGACCTTGCGACTCTCTAAATTTGGGGGTGGGAAAGGTCTGAGTAGATGCGATCAAGCGGATGCGTTCATATCAGGCAAATGCATTCCTAAAAAAAAAAAAACAAAAACTCCG
The DNA here is from genome assembly GCF_009727055.1 of Benincasa hispida. Taxonomy (NCBI): domain Eukaryota; kingdom Viridiplantae; phylum Streptophyta; class Magnoliopsida; order Cucurbitales; family Cucurbitaceae; genus Benincasa; species Benincasa hispida. The sequence goes on from NC_052349.1 coordinate 19,878,299, forward strand.
CTGTCAACGCAAGGGAAAATCCCAACCTGATAAGAGTTAAGTTATGAAAGAAACCTGCTCGTAGTCGGATGTTCGCATGACACCTGTGGGAGCAAGCCAAAACGAAGGTAGGTTACCAGGATCGACGCAATGTAAAAATAAATAAGAATAAAAGAGACAACTCCACTAAGTTGGATGCTTGCATGACACTTGTGAGAGCAAGCCAAAACGAAAGGCGTAACCATGATCAACGGTCTCTATAGGAAAATGCAAACCAGACCACCACATAAAAGGCGCACTTTTCAAAACAAGAAGAGAACTTTGAGCAGAGGTTGGTCTTAGGTAAGAATAAATATTCAAAGGATAGAAGAACTAGTAATGTTGAGAAATTATGTAGAGGTGGAGCATTCGGAGTAGCCGATCGACCCAAAGTTAGGATAGGACTTGAGCTAAAATGCCTTAGTCGTGGATATGCTTGAGGACAAGAATGTATCTAAATTTGGGGGTATGATAACATGTAGAAATACAAGTTACTTATATCATCTTATTTAGAATATGCGGCAAAAAGAAGGAAAAAGTTGTGTCGAACTTATAGAAATTGGCTTAGAAACGCAAAAGTTGTAAAGTGCCGGAAGCACACCCACTAACCCCATTGCGATGGCAAAATGGAATGTCCAAGTCTTTGTTTTGCAGGAAACTGGTCACCGCATATGATGATTGCTTAAGGACAAAAAGAGCAACGCATTCGCACTGCATGCGACGATCAATCGAGAATGAAAAAGAGCAACGCAATTGCAGCACATGCGATGATCGATCGTGGATGAAAAGATCAATGCATTAACACCACATGCGGTAATCGATCCTGGATAAAAAGATCAACGCAATTGCACTGCATGCGGCAATCGATCGCAGATGAAAATATCGACGCATTCGCGGGGATTTCTGAAATTGTACAGCTTTTCTGTTATATGATCTGAAAAAGTGAATGTGGAGCAGAGCGGACGTTTCCACCATGCCACGGTAGGAAAAAGCAGCTTTTCAGAGCTGGACCACTAACAAAAGAGGTGCCAAGGTCTATAAATAGCTACATTAATTTCAAAGAGTGCAGGCTGGTCTGAAGAGACACTTAGAGAAAATCCGGGAGAAAGACGAGACAAGACCGAAATTCATTCACATTCCCGAAGAGAAGCTCTGTGCAGAGATCACTTCTACCTGGAATACAAGCCTGAGAAGGAAGTTCTCCACCACATTCCTCTTACACGCCGACAAGCAAATCGTCTCCGATCGGGATCCGTGTCAAGATATTAACATGCTTTCCTTATTTGTTCTCACTTTCTATTCATCAATTGTGTTCATTTTTAATCTTTCATTCATCCATTTGTAACAAACGCTTTATCGTTATCTTTTAATATCATTATAATATTCATCGTCATTTCTCTATTCTCCACCACACATTCATCTTCCATTTCTTTCACTATGTGTAACTAATCCTCAGGGTAAGAGGGAAGGATTAAGCGAGTAAGTTACTCTTTGTTGAAGAAATTAGCTAAGTTTAGCTAACGTATGCTTAACGGCATCTTCACCTGTGAGAGCAGAAGTGAAGATGTTAATCCACCTCTCGAAAGAAGGTTGGAAGAATGCGTTAACTAAAAGCAAGAAGTATTTCCAGAGATGGAAACAACCTTGCGTTCACAACGTCCATCCCTGTTTCACCATAGACATATGGGAATACGACCGATCACTAAGAGGTGTAAGCCAAGTGAAAGCAGAACCTTAGTTGCATCCTCAACAGGATTGACGAACTTGCGATGTCCTTCCCCCAACCCATTCTCTTCCTGACACATTTCATAAGACTTGCCATCGCATTCCATCAGATACTTGCACATCTTCATAGACAACCCATTTATTTATTTATTTAGTTATTTGCTTGTCACCGCATTTTATTTTGTCACCACATTTATTTTTATCACCGCATTTTATTTTTATCACCGCATTTTATTTTTATCACCGCATTTTATTTTATTATCGTATTTTACTTTTCCCAATACAATTCATTATTATTTTGCTTTCGGTCGCATATATCACATTAGTATCGCATTGTTCATCGCAGTCTCCATGTTCGACCTCAGATCACTCTGAGAAACGTGCGTTGGAATTATACTTGGTTCCAGCGCAAGAAAACTTATGACACGTGCATTCTACATGAATGCATACTACGAACGCATATTAGCAGCATCGCATACATTATTTTAGAACGTAGTATCGCATTTATTATCGAAAAGTGTGATTCGACACATCATCCACTTCATCATCAATCCACCAATCCACATCACCACCACTCCATTCATTTCCCATCATTTCCATCTTTGCGGCAGCATTATACATTACCTTGCATTTATGCATTATGTTCCGTCCGTCGCAATTTCAATTAAAATTCAATCTTACAGTCTGCACCTTTCTGTCAGCACCCTGTTTGCGCTTGTAGATCCATTTACAACCTATAGGTCTTACCCTATTAGGCTGATCTACAAGATCTCATACTAATTTGAAGTATATCGACTCCATCTCGAGATCCATGGCTTTGACCCATTCATCTCGGTCGACATCCTCCATTGCCTTCTGATAAGAAAATGGATCCTTAACGTCGCCATCTGCTACCATAGCAAGGATTTCTGTGAAACCCAGATAGCGAACGGGCGGTTTGCAACCCTTCCACTGCATCGAGGTTCCTTTAACTCTTGAGGTGGAACCGACCTATTAGATGAACTATCATCAACAACTTTTGCTGATGACATGGGCTCTTCAACAATTCTTGTTTAAGTTTCAGTAGTTTCGTTGGAAAGCTCACGTAAGACGACTTTACTACATGGACTATACTCCCTAATATGATCCTTCTCCAAGAAAGTAGCATTCGTGGAAACAAACACCCTATTTTCTGACGGATCATAAATATAACCCCCTCGTCTACCTTTGGGGTAGCCTACAAAGAGGCATACCTCGACCGTGGTTCCAACTTCTTGCGATTTTCCTCAAGCACATCTGCAGGGCAATCCCAAATGCAGAAGCGACGTAAACAAGCTTTACGCCCGTTCCACAACTCCAGAGGTGTTCTCGCAACACTCTTGGAAGGAACACAGTTAAGTATGTATACCGCAATATCCACTGCGAAACCCCAAAATGAGTCTGTTAAGGAAGTGTAACTCATCATCGAACGAACCATGTCCAATAAGGTTCTATTTCTCCTCTCCGCTACACCATTCTGCTGAGGTGTACCCGGTACTGAGAGTTGGAAAATGATTCCATGTTCTATCAAATAGTCCTGGAATGCCGATTCCAAAAACTCTCCACCTCGATCCGATTGAAGTGTTTTAATCCGTCTATCCAATGCATTTTCAACTTCAGGCTTAAACTCTTTGAACTTTTCAAAGGATTCAGACTTCTGTTGCATAATATAAACATAACCATACCTAGAGTAATCATCAGTAAAACTGATAAAAAAAAAACTCATAGCCACCTCGGGCTCGCACATTTATAGAACCACAGAGGTCAGAATGTACTAACTCAAATGGCTCTTTGACTCGATAACCTTTTCTAGTAAGAGGTCTTTTAGTCATGTTACCCTTTAGGCAAGATTCACACACTAGTAAAGAATTTTCTTCTCACTCACTTAGAAGGCCATTTTTCACCAATCTCTCAATCTTATTGAGATTTATGTGCCCTAATCGATGGTGCCAAAGTTGGGCATTTTCTTTTATAGAAATCTGTTGACGTTTAGATTGAGTTATGGTAGATTTAAACAACTCTGTGTTATGAAGGGAACTTAAGGCTAACAGTCTTAGTACATACAAGTTACTTTCCAGATAAGCTGTACGAATTTCAACACCATCTTTATGAATAAATACTTTATCCACATTAAAAGAAAGCGTATATTTACATTGTAATAGACACTTGATAGAAATTAGGTTCCTCTTTAGTTCAGGCATACGCATCTTTTAAAACTAGAAACCTATTCTGTAAAGATAACTGGATGCCTCCCACTGCCATAATTGAGACGACGTGCCCGATGCCTACTCGCATCGTCATCTCACTAGCCTCAAGCTATCGCCAGGATCTAATCTCCTGAAAAGAAGAACAAATATGATTAGTGGCACTCAAATCAATTATCTAGGTCGAATCATCATTCTCCACTAAACATGTTTTTAGAACAAGTAAATCATATTTACCTTTGTTTGCCTTGGCCTTAGCCTTGACGGCCTTTCTTTCCTTTAGCCAACGAGAACAATTCCTCTTCTAGTGGCTGTCCTGGTTGCAGTGGAAATATTTTCCTTTTTCAACCGGTGGCAAAAGCCTCCTTGGGCAACATATGGTGGGTTAGCAAGTGCTTTCCCTTTCTCTTTACCACCCTTCTTCTTCTTCCCCTTTGCAGAGTTAGAAGTAGAAGGTGCAGACTTCGTTCCTAAGGTCGAACCTCGATGGAACATCCTAGAGGATGAATCAACATTTGCCTCAACCCTTTTCCTCTCCTTACTTTTCAGTAAAGATTGGTATGTTTGCAACTCGTTGAGGAGAGTTGTAAGGGTATATTTCACTTTGTTAAGAATCACATTGCTAACAAAGTGCAGGAAGCTGTCCGACAATGAATGCAGGATTATGCTAACCTGACTGTCCTTATCGATACTAGACTCATTCATCTCCGCCACATTGAAATAGACCAACATATTAAGCACATGTTCACGAACAGAGGTGCCTTCCTCCATTTTGGAATTGAAGATGTATTAAGAGCCTCGTGCTTGAGCTGTTCAGAAGATTGTCCAAACATCCCCCGCAGGAACCATGGGCTTATGCTTCTTGGCCAAAACGTCATTAAGACTGGCCAAGGTATAGGCTCGAGCCTTCTCGCTTGCCCATGTCTATCGCTCGTATGCCTCCTGAACATTTCGAGCAGCGTTAGGAGCTAGAATAGGAGGATTGAGCTCCGTAAGGGCAAACATGAGATCCTTGATGATTAGTATCATCGTAATCATATGTTTCCAAGTTAAACTGTAACGACCCGAATTCAGGAGGGATACATGAATGAACCGGTATTACATCCGAATGAGAGGGATTCAGAGAACATGAAAGTATGGTTAAGAAAGGATTTAAGAATTGAAAGTTACTACGTATACCAACAAGGTGCACCTTCCTTTTCGTTGGCTCAATCATAAGAACTCCAAAGTTAAGCGTGCTTAGCTTAGAGCAATCCTATGTTTGGGTGACCTCCTGGAAATTTTCCTAGGATGCATGTGAGTGAGGACAAAGCATGGAAGGGAGGAAGAAGGGAGGATGACATAGCCAGGTTGCAAGGGCCGAATCTGGATTCCGAATCTTGGTCCGAATCTTGGGCCTGGGGCGTTACTCGTACAATCGTGTAAACGATTGAGCAAGTGAGAGATGTCAAAGTCTATAGTCTCTCTTCAGTACCATAAAACCACTAATAACCTCTCACTCAATTGGTTATTAAAGAAAAAGATATAATTATCTAATAATTAATATTATTATAAATATATATGATATAACCACTTACCATAGTATATTTATAACCTATAGTTTTAATATTTCATTTCATGAAACATATAAACCATAGCTCTTTTTCTATCCCATGATCCTTAATGTAAATCTCATTAATCCTCCACTAGATGTATCTCATATACCTCACCAATCATTATCATATATAATCGAATTACCTCTTGTCAATTTGAACATTTCAAATTAACACAGAACTGATCCTCAACTTGAATCCATTGAGCTACCAAAGGGACCTTATGAACCTGTAGCTCGAAGCTCCAACGGTACGTGAATAACTTACTAAACTCTTTAGTCATGGATCACCATCCGTTAACTACCAGACACTCCACTATAGATCACAGTTGAATTCTCCTTACTACAAATATATTATGTGTCCATCTTAACTAATCAACATTGTGATAACTCTTCACAGATCGCTCGTAAGTACAGCTGGGCCAATAACCGTTATGCCCCTATGTTACATCTAACTCCTTAAAGTACCACTGGTCCTCTAATGAACATAAGTCATAATCCTACTATGATTGAGTCATCTTTTCCAAAGAGAACTGTGACCACTATGTTCAAGCCTCGAAATCAGCCTTTAAGAGAGTAATCTATCTACTTACCCCTGCTTCAGGGAAGAAGTGAATCCCATCTTGTGTAACTGAGTTCTCAACTCCCAAATCAGACAAGTTCCTAAAAAGGTAGGCATGTTGAGTTGGCAATCTGGCAACTCTCACCCATACTAATCAAAGGACCACCCTCAAAGGTAGGAGTTCCCAAAACACTCAGGATCGAGGTCATGTCACCTATGGTCGTTTAGGTGAGATGTAAGTCTCCAGTATCAACGGCGTTATATATAGAGACGAACCATCTCGTGGTCCGGTCTTATACAAACTCTTTGTATAGGACACCCTCACTCGTATGTCTCCACATGAATGGTCAAGATCTACCATCTGTAGTAGTTTACAACACTTGCAAACCTCTACAAAGCAGGTTATATCTGTAGTATTACCAGGATCAGGTATCCCACCTTAATCCTTATACTACAGACCTATTTAGGTTATCACTTAAGGCATGATCCACTTGTATATCTCATATACATACTTAAGTTTACATACGATAAACATTGAGCTTTTTTTTATTGGATATGAGTAAATACCATAACGAAATAACTCTTATTTTATTCATAAACAATGTGTATATATTACAAACTACGAGACTCCAATAGAATTAGGACACCAATCCCAATAGAACACGGCGGTGGGACCGTTTTGTAGTGAAGAGAAAGGAAAATCACTTTAGTAATAGGAGAGTAAAGAGATTTTGGTGGAAGAGTTTAGGTCAATAGTCAAAGCAGTATTAGATCTTACAAAATTCAAAAAGAAAACTATTTATAGAAAAATACGTGCAAAATCCTATCATACATGTCTTCCACCTCAAACTCCACTAGCATGTAAACTTTAGGTGTCAAGTCTTGAAAGTGCCATTTCAAAGTCCACTTAGTTAGTGGGAAAATCCAACAATTGGATTTTTCCACTAACTAATTTTTTATTAAAAGTGGAATACAATTTTTCAAATTTAGAAATTATTTATTAAAACAATTTCAATAAAATAAAATAAAAAATTTAATATCATATATTAAATTGTCTTTGACACCTAGCTTTGATTAATCACATTAATCAAGTTTAAAAAACACTTTCATGCCACTGATCAAATACACTCTAAAAAATAATTAATTAATAAATTAATTATTTAATTGTAAATTAAATCTCATATAAAGTACAATTTTTCCTAAAGTTCGAATTTGAACATTTCAAATTCTTACTTCACCTAGTTCTTCAATTTTGTCAGTACTGAGCTAGCAAGGAGACCCAATGGACCTATAGATCATGGGCTCTAACGATTCGAGACTAACCGGTCAAATTCTTTAACCTAGTTAATCAACATTCATTAACTAACAGGACTGTCCACTATAGCCTGTAGTTGCACTCCCCTCACTATAGATATATTATGTGTCCATTTGATATAACCGTCATCAATAAGTTGATCCTTCATAGGTTGTTCGTAACCTCAGCTAGGTCAAATACCGAAATACCCTTGATTTACATCTTTTTTCCTCAAGTACCATTGTCCCTCTAATGAACAATTGATTTAGGATCATAATCACTAAATCCATTCCCTTTTAGGCTAACGAGAGGATGGGACCCTTGTTCAAGAGCCGGAATCAGCCATTAAGGGAACAACCTTTCTACTATTCCAAAAATAGGCAGGAGTAAATTTCATCTTGCAAATTCTATGTCCCTAGCCATCTACCCAGTCTTATCTCTAAAATGGGAGGCAGATTGAGCAGTAGGAAATTAGAAACAAGAAACAAGAAATAGAAAAAACTATCAAACAAGTCTATTTGTTAAAAAATTAAAAACATAAACAAGAAACATAAGCGTTATCAAACGGACTCTAGTGAACATAATCATACTGGTCTCTGATGACTATGGTTTATACATCTTGCAATTGTATATCTTTGTTTTCATCCCCCATTTGCAACTGTATATTAAATGATTTCTATAGACAAAGTGTGACTTAGCCATTTTTAGAGATATTTTTTAGGTGGTTTGGAGGACTAAAGTGAAGCTTAGCCACCTTTTAGTTTGTCGCTTAGGCTTAACCTTCAACAACTTTGTTTTTCTCTAAATACCCATATTTCTACCCAATAAACAAATGTGTGTAAAATTAACCTATTAAGTATAAAGCGAATATAACTCAACTCACAGTATTGGTCATGATTCTAATTTTTTATTCTATTGTACTGAAAAAAAAATAAATAAACAAGACTTAGAAATAGTTTGCTGCCACCTTTGCTTAGCTACAAAAATAAATTAAATGAATCTTTTTGGTCTTTAATCGTTCTTTATATTTTTCTATATCTTTGTATTGAAAGGTTGGGCTTTTTTTCTAGTCATTCTGTATAAATTCAGATTTTACAAACAAATTAAATATCATTCGTTTTCTTTAATAGTATAATAAGCTAAAAAAATAGACATTTTGAAATGAAAAAAACTTGTGCCGCCTATATAAAATGTGTCTATGGCATTTTAATTCTATTTTTTATTTTGTAAAAAAAAAAATGGGAGCATTAAATTAGGTACAAAATTATTGCCCTTCTGAAATTACTTACATACAGAAAGAAAGAATTCAAAGGTCAAACATCAAAATAGTAGTTAAACCTATTATGTACAAATTTCTTTTATTAAAATAATAACAAAATAACGAGAAGAAGAATTTCCATCAGATTCATACCAAAAAAAAAAAAAAAAAAAAAAAAACCCTCTAAGCAGAGAGTTTACAGAAAGGGGCAGTGGATTGAAGCAGCGAAAAAAAGGGAGCCTCTTGATGGTGGTGGCTATGTCTGATTACAGGGTCTTCTCTTGCAATCGGCGGCATTGGCTGTAGCGGCGGCGATGACGACCGTGGTGGCGAACTGTGGATATGGTAACTTTCCAGCACTTCTCTTCTCACATTTTCTTGCTCTTCAAATATTCTCTGTGCTCGCACCGCGGTCATGTAGAGGCCGGCGGCAAGGAACACCGTGGCCAATTGGAAAACTCCGGCTGCTGAAAACAAACCTTCTTTGATCACCAAGCAGCTTTCTTTTGGACTTGACCAGTTGTTAAGATGCCCCGACTCCACACTCAATCCTATTAACAACAAAATTTCTCCCACTGCAAAACTTATCCTGTCATTGTAAACCACCCATTACATTTACACCCAATTTTCAAAATATTAAGTCGAGTCTCTTCCTAATAGGTTGTGGCAATAATATAATAATATTCCTCTTGAAATCAATATTCATTCAGGAGAAAAGGACATTACAGGACTTCAAACACTAATCCTCCTATTTCCTATTTTGATGCCGCACCTCGAATCAATATTAATCTCATAATCTTTATAAAATTTACGAGTTATTTCTAACATCGGCAATTGGTTGTGGGATTCAGAGCTCAAATGGACGATTGTACAAAAAAAAATGACAAAAATGGTTGATGCAAAGAGGTAGTAAAAATACATGGGTGCATCTAGACTCTACTCATCTTTGTATAGCCTGTTAAAGTATTCAACCACAAGTTATCACGTACAAAACTTATCTTTTTAAAAAATAATTTTTTTAAAATATTTTTTTCTCTCTGTGATTGAAGTGGATGACGGGCAGTCTGGGTTGCATCTTGTTATTCATTTTGAGGAAGCATATTAAGTATCCAACAATGGAAAGATAGGATTATAGATACATGACCACTCATCTCATTATTGTTAGTTTTAAAATGGAACCACATGTTATTTATACTACAATCAATTCACAAAGTTAAGAGAGGGTCGGAGTTATCGTAAATTTGATTATGGTTTATTTAATCTTTTACAAGTATAATGTAAAACAAAACTTACAAGATTCAAGTTGAAAATTGGAGAGTTTGAGGAAAGTAAATTAAGGAAAAAAATGAAAAAAAAAAGGGGTAATTAGTTGTTGATTATTTACCATGTCGAAACGAAGAAGAAAGCAGCTTGAAAGGTTAGAGATTTGGAGGTGGCAAAAGAAGGATCCCAAGCAATGAGAGCAGGAGGCGGTGACTTACTCACTGCAATCAACACATACAAATGTTGCACCACCATCATCACCGCCATCCCCAGAAATGCGCTCGCCGTGCACAGCAGCGGTGTCTTCCCGCTGCCACTGTACGAGCATCTCTTTCCTCCATTCTTATTATTTTCATCCACACCCATCCATATCACCTACGAACAAAAAAGTAACTGCTAGGAATGCGAACAATATCCTACAATTATTAGAATACAGAAACTATATACCTCTAGGATCTTAATATTTCTGCACTATAATTAGTTGCAAAACTAACTAGCTCGATTTATATATTGATAAAACTAAACAAAGCTTCTCTTAAATTTTAAGAGAGAGTTTGTTGAATATGAGAGGTTGCCACAATCGGGCCTACCTTCTAATAACAAAAGTTAGATATAAACTTGTACTATCTACTTCGAACTTTGAGATTTTGATTCCCACCTTACCATTTTTTGTAAAAAATTATATATTCTTACCTAATTGTTTGATATACCTTTAAAAATATAGTTTTAAAATGTCTTGCACGAACATCATCAATCATCAAATAGTCAAAAAGCACAAAATCACAGCTTCAAGCAAAATTACATCAGTTTAGACTCGAAATAGACAATACATACACAAAAATGATGACATATATTTACACACATCCTAATACATATAGACACAAGGTGTACTAGATTACTCTATCATTTGAAATTAAAGTTTAAAGTTTAAAGTGGACAATATCATATCGAAAAACGAAAGGTTTCGTTAAAAGGGTTGATGCATTTCGTACCTGAGAACGAGTGGACTCAGCAATGAGGCAAAGAATGAAGCAACATAGGCCACAAATGACGGTCAAAATCATAAGAAAAGTCCCCATTTTGCTGCCTAATTCAGAGCTCCTTGGACTCGGGAGAAGATCTTGATGTGTCACTGCCATATTTTTTCTTCTTCTTCCCATAAAGATGTTGGTTTGTTTTGACCAAAATGGCAGTTTGTGTTTTTAAAAACATTATATTACTAAGAAAAAAAGAGAGAAAGAAGAGATAGAACACAAGAACACGCAGAGAATTGAAATACAGAATTGCTTCCACCAAAGGTTGCTTAAAAGCTACAAGATTCTTTAATCCCATTTAAGCTTCTTTGTAAAGAATTCACATACAAACGATTCTTAATCTTAAATTCCTCGTGAAGGAAGGAAGAAAACAAAAGTAAAAACTGTGAATGTTTTTTCTCTCTCACAAAAGTAGAAGCTTTAATTTGGTGATACATATATATTGCTTAATTTTTTTTAAAAGGTCTTTCGGGAAACCATCGATCGTAAATTTTTAGAAAGTTTAAAAAAAAAAAAAAAGTTGACCTTCTTTATTACTTTACAAATTGCTTTTTGATTAATGAGTATTTTTATTCTTATTTAATGCAACCACAAGATTGGAATATGATTATTAGAAGCAGTCGCTATTATTGTAGATATTCCTCTATTAAAATGAAGGAGAAAAAAGAAATAGAATTTCCACAAGAAAATCCTTTTCTAAGCGGAAACAAAACCCTATATTTTGAATTTTGGATTTTGGTTATGAGTTTAAGTATTTTTTTTTCTTAAAAAAAAGACAGAAACATTTAGAGAAAAAAAAAAATTGATCCCAAAGTTTTGAGTCCACTGCCTGTCTAGTTTTGGTTTGCTTGATATATAACTTTCAAAATGTCCACATTTTTAGTTTTTAAGTTTTGAGTTTGTTTTTAATTTATTTCTTAAGTTTCAAAATGTTACAATTCTATCCTTAACATATTAGATTTTTATTTCAATTTGATTCATAAATTTCAAAATTTACACTTTTGATCTTGATTTTTACTAAACACTAACTTTTAGCCTTTAACATTAATATTTATTAATTGATTTAAAATAATTATGAATTTAGATTTTAAATTTAATTTGAAGAAGAATAAAAGGTAGTGAAACTTAATTAATTATTATCTTTTTAATTCTTTTAAATTAATTAATCTACATTAACACTAAAAATGAAAAATGAATATTTAGTGAAAATCGAGGTTAATTGAATAGTATCAATCTTGAAACATAAGAACCAAATTGAAACAATAACACAAATCTCAAGAGTAAAATTGTAATATTTTGAAACTTAGAAACTAAATTGAAATCAAACTCAAAACTCAACCGTTAAAAAATATAACATTTTGAAACTTATAAACTAAATGGAATGTAGACTCAAAAACATATAGACCAAAATGTAATTTTTATATAAGAAAAAGAAAAAGAAACAAAGTAACCAACATAATTTTCAAAAAAAAAAAAAAAAATAGTTATGGACTACTAAAACATTCCGATTTTCTCTTTTGTTCTTTTTTTCCCACCAAACTAATCAAATTATATTCCAAACCAAAAAACAAATAGAATTAATTAGATTTTAGGTTTGGATTTGCTTAATGGAATCTTATGTTCCTTAACTTGTAAGAAGAGAACAAACTAAATAAAGATTCCACAAACAAATATTTTTAGAAGGTAAGGGTAATGCTTCTTCATCTTCTTCATCTTAACCAACTGCCAAAAACACCTAATAACAAAAATGAACTCTGAGAATCCAAATTCCAGAGCTTTTGATCCGGCCGCCACGACCGGTGGAAATCAACCGACAAAGGCGGAGAAAAACCCGGCCAACTCAAAAGCCGCTGGCAGCTCCAATGTGGGGAAGGCTTTGGCAGAGAGAGCAGTTTATGGATCCCAAAAGCGGCGGACAGGAAGAAGAAGAAGAAACCTCATCTATGAGAATGGCATTCGGCTGCTGCCTAGTAGACTCAGCAAAGTTTCTTTAGCTGATCATAATTCCTCACCCTCCGATTAATATTTGTTAATTGTTTGTCATTAGTTAATTAATTGATTAATTTGAGAGTTTGTATAGTATATATATATATGTGTGTGTGATATGTTTGTATAAACATTACTTTATGTTTTTCTATAGCTCTAATTTCCTCTTTTTCAATGTTATTATGTTAATCAAGAACATAATTAATGCATTTTTTCAAGCACAAATATGATATTTAATGGAGAGGAAAAGAGAAAGTTTGGACAACATCGATATATATAAATGTTGATAATCCGACGATCCACAATCTCTAAATAACAAGATGTCCTCAGAAACCAATTACACGAATCTACCTTTGCATTTAAAAAATAAAAACTTGGTGTTTGATCTAGCTCTTCCTAAAATTAAATACTACTTTTGAGTGTTAGGTAGATATGGTTTTTTTATTTACTTGGAAAAAACCAAAGTTTTCATAAATATAAGTTTCTTTTTGTTGCTTGTATTTATTGAATCTATGACATCCATATCACAATAGTCAACGACAACATTGACATCATTAGACGTGTCACGTGAGATAATAACACCATAATAAGATTTTATCTTCATTTATCCTAATTATGTTGGACTTATTAGACTCATTCTTGTACATAGTCATAGTGAGTAAGCTCACTCCATAAATTGAAAATAGAAAGTTTTCATATAAATGTAAGTAAATCGATCATTGTAAAGTGGAGTCTATGGAATACGATAAATGAAATACTAAGAAATCGTAATATTTGATTGATTTCTTCTCATCTTTCATTGTACATGATATGGTTATATGATAGCGACATCTACCTTGAAACAAAAGTGATCGACTTTAATTGATAAGGTGGAAAGAAAAAACATTGAAGAAGAACACACATGGAAACATGAGTTATACCCATTGGCCAAATGAGTGTATATATTGAATTAACAACTGATGATGGTGAAAACCAAACAAATTAATGTGAATAATGCCAAAAGAATCAAAGTTAATTAAAAAAGAGAAAAAAATGGAAAATATATGATAAGAAATTCAAATTTTAAAAATCTTATAGAATCCATGTATAACAAAATATGATATCTACACTAAAGATCCTAAGACTCAACAATCGAAATCTTCGAGTTGAAACAAGCACGAAACAATGGATAGATAATTCAAATCACTCTTCCTTAAAAATGGGTGAAAAAAATACACTAGGGGCAAAATTGATAAATACTAATTGCAACGTTATGCTAACGTCAATTTGACTAAAAATTAGAGGTATTTTATTTTGGCGTATGTTGGATTGGCCCAACTTTGGTTCGTTGGATATGAGATATTTGTAATACATTGTAAAATAAGAGAAAAAAATCTAAAATTATATCACTTGTTTGAAATATTTGTAAATATAGAACTGTTGACTTATCAACATCTAAATTTTTTCTAATTCTCAATTTCACCCTGCCTTGCCTTGTTACACAATTTCTTCTTCCATTTCTTTTTTTTATTATTATTATTTTCTTTCTTTTCTTTGGTTTTTGCTTCTTCTTTTATTTTTTTTTATTTTCTTTCCTTTATCTGGTTTTTGTTTCTTCTCTTTCTTTTTTTTTTTTTAAATTTATTTTCCTTCATTTCCTTCTTCTTTCCTTTTTTTTTAATTTTTTCTTTCTTTTATTCGATTTTTATTTTTTTTCATAAGAATTATGAGAATGAGTTTCGTACCCAAGACTTGAAGCCAATCATCAAATATTATTATTATAAAGAAATATTAAATATAAATAGTAAATGAAAATGGATTTGAAAGAAACTACTTTTTTTAGTCCACAAATTTGCACCATTTTAGAAACATTTCTTAAAGGTTTGAAATAAGAAACGAGAATAGTTATTAAACAAGTTTATTTCTTAAAAAAATGAGAAATGTGAATGATATCAACTAGGCCAATAAATTTTTTCTTTTTATAAGACTTTTAAGAGTATGATGTCTATCAAAAATAAATTTGAAAAGATGGCATAGATGGCACAAAATGAAGGGCCAAAATTGGAATATTTATGTATTTGTGTATCGTAAAATTTGTGTATTGATAATAATAATTAATTAGTGATTTTAGTGACAGAACTTAGATAGATATCAATCATATTCATGTATTAGTCAAATTTAGGTGGATATCGGTGGTAGAAGTCTATTATTGATAATCTTGATAAAATTCTCAATAATAGTCTTTGATAGCTTTGAGTGTCAGCCTTTCAAAATTGATAATCACTAATGAAAGTCTATCAGTAATAGTCATAATCTTTACTATCATTGATAGCTTAATCTCTGATGATTTTTTCAACAATTAATATCCAATTAAAGAACTTAGTGAATTTAATTAATAAAGTTGAATTTTGAACTAAAGTGTAAGTGAAATGCCTAGAAGTTATCACTAATAGCACATTAATCATGATAAAATTTTCTCAATAATAGCCACTCATAGCTTTGAGTGTTAGACTTTCAAAATTGGTAGTCACTAATGAAAGTTTATTAGTAATAGCCACTAATCTTTTCTATCATCGATAGCTTAATCTTAGATGATTTGTTTCAACAATTAATATCCACTTATGGAAGTCTATCATTGATAGCCAATTTAGTGAATTCAATTAATAAAATTGAAATCTTGAACTAAAGTGTAAGTGAAATGCCTAGAAGTTATCACTAATAACATGTTATCAGTGATAGAAGCTATCAACAATGGCGTGTTATTTGATGGTAAAAAGGAATGACAAAAATTATCTATGATAGCATGTTATCAATTAGAAGTCATCACTGATAACTACGATATAAGTGATAGCAGTTATACTGGTGATAAAACTTAGGTGATATCCATATATCGATGATATTAATAATATAAAAGTCAATTTCATTTGATGAAAGTCTATCATTGATAGCTACTGCTAAAAGTTATCGGTGATAGCCACTGATTGAAGCTATCAATGATAGTAATAACTATCAGTGATATTCATATATCGATGATATGACTTAGGTATATATCAATATAATGAGTAATATTAATGATATTTGTGATATGAGTTAGGTAAATATCAGAGATAGTCACTTATAGATCTTTTATTGATAGACTTCTATCACTTATATCTTTAAATGTTAATCTTTGAAAAATAATAGTTTCCTTTCAAAAGTTAATAATTACTTATAAAAGTCTATCATTGATATCCACTGATAACCTTAGGTGTTAATTTTTCAAGTTTGATTACAATTGATTAAAGTGTATCAATGATGGTCATTGAAAACTAATAGCAAATTGAAATGTGATATTTCAAGTGTTACTATTTTAAGGTTGTATTAATATTTCTCAAACTGAAAGTCATCATTGATAGTAGCTAATTAATGATAGCAACTGATAGTAGTTTTTATAGCTGCTATTAGTGAAAGCTTTCAATTAGAGAAAGCCAAAAGAAGAAGAAATGTTAGTCTGCATGTGGACTACTATAAAAACTACATTACTTGACACTTGAAACTTTTGAGTACTTTATGTTTTTATTAAAAAAAAAAATCAAGTTACATGTAAATTTGATGAAAAACGTCAAGAATAATGAAAAAAGCGGAGATTGATAGAATTTCTAGATCTTTTTCATTCCGTTTTTACTTGACGCTTTATAAACGTCAAATAATTTGCGGTTTATTTGTTTTAGGGTTTCATTTAAAAAAAAAAAAAAAAAAAAGCAGAGGTTGACAGAAATTTTTGGATTTTTTTCATTCCATTTTTACTTGACGCTTTATAAACGTCAAATAATTTGCGGTTTATTTGTTTTAGGGTTTCATTTAAAAAAAAAAAAAAAAAAAAGCAGAGGTTGACAGAAATTTTTGGATTTTTTTCATTCCATTTTTACTTGACGCTTTATAAACGTCAAGTAATTTGTGGTTTATTTATTCTAGGGTTTCATTTAAAGAAAGCAGAGGTTGGCAGAAATTTTTAGATTTTTTCATTCCAGTTTTACTTGACGCTATTTGTGGTTTATCTTTTTTAGGGTTTTTACATTAAAGAAATGAAAAATTAGGGGAGGCGCCCCCAAACCCCTGAAATCACACCAAAAACCTATCTCCGACTGTCTGTCTTCTTCTTTCTTTTCAGAATAAACGCATTATGTTCTTCTTCTTCTTCACTCTCTTTTTGGGGTTACAATAAAACCAATTCTAAAGCGACCCAATTTTGATACGAGCCATTTTTTGTTTTAAGTTTTTTAAGGGTAAGTTGAGTTTTTCTTTGTTTTGGGCAATGGAAATCTATTACAATCTTGAAGTGGATGTCAATAGTGAAGAGATCTTTATGGTGGATAAGGTAAATTTGTTGCTCCTTTTTCATCCTTTTGGTTCTTTTTCTCTGCATTTGTGAAATTTTGCATCATTTCTTATAGTTCTACTTTATCCCATTGATTCTATTCTTTCCAATTCCCTGTTTTTTTTTTTTTTTTTTTTTTCCTGGAGCATGTTTTCTGGTCAATTTTGTCATCCTTGTACTTCATTTTGCTTTAATTTTGTGATGATTTCTTCTGTTTATTGTTTCTTTTGGCTAATTCTGTAGAAAACTATAGTTTTATATAAATATGTTGATTGTGCCCAAATATAAAGCAGCTGGGGTAAGTTCTTCCTCTTCTTCTTCATTACTCCATGAAATCTCTGTAATTTATTCATTGTTGATTGCAGGTTTCACCAGTAATTAGAATTTTGACGAGATAATATTTAGGCCATACAATATTCTAAGTGCATTTCCTCATCTAGCACAAATTAAAGGCAATGAAAAATGGAATTGAACTATGAATTTGGATATTTCCTCATCTGGCACGAATTAAAGGCAATGATAAATGGAATTGAACTATGAATTTGGATTATAGTTTTTTCCCCCTTATTTTCTTCTTTAGAGATGATCATCGATTTTTAAGATGACAATTGATGATGTTTTATTTACTGTTATGTACTAATTGGTTTGGAAAAAGAAAGTCCAAAATGGAAGATGCTTACACAAAATTGTGAATCCAAACTTGCATTTGCTTTTTCCTTAAGTTTTTAGGACTTTTTAGGTTGCGATGTTTATTTATAAATTCTTTCAATCTATATGTTGTGGTTTTTGGTATGTTATTTTAGTATATGTAGGTGCTAAAAGCAACAAGTTCAAGATGAGCTACATTATTCTTGTGGAGGCAAGAGCATAGTGAGCGAGATTTGATTATGACTACTTCAACAAAATACCTCAAGGTGTCCTAAAGGTGTTCAACGAAAGGCCTATGTGACAATCAAAGGGACAACAATATCTTGTTCTTGTTGGGGAACTTTGTTGGGTTTTATGTCCTAAAACTCATAGTTAGTAAAATGATAAACATTTTCTATAATGAATAAACTTATTATTGATTTTATAAATTGTATGAAACTCTAAATCCAATAAACTAAGACTCATGACTATTACATGAGTACTTGAACTTTATGTGGAGACATAAGAGTGAATCAGGTTCGAGCAAATAGTCAAAATGATCTATAGTACATGAATAAGATTGGGTACCTTATTCTGGTAACACTATTGGATGCGACCTACTATGTAGTTGTTACAAAGAGTTGTAAAGTGCTACATACGATGTGATCCTAATTTATACATGTTATGACATGAAAAGTGGGGGCATCCTATGCAATTAATTTGCATAAGATCAGACCAAGAAATAAGTCACTCTTACTTTATAACATTGTTTACTGTATAAGACTGACTTCACTTAGATGACCTAGGTAACTCGATCTTAATCTTGAGCTAACTATGAACTCCTATTTATTCGGGACTACCCTAGATTTTCATAGGTGAGGGTTGGCTCAACAGTGCCGGCTCGATAAGACTCTCATTTCAGGGGTAAGACCTAATAGATAGCTAGGGACATAGGGTACAAGACAGAGTTCACACCTATCCGATTTAGGGATATAAGAAAGGTTGTTCTCTCAAGTACTGAATCCAGGTCTTGAACAAGGGGCCCACTCTCTTACTGAGCTAAGAAAGTTTGGTTTAGTGATTGAATCACAAATCAGTTGTTCATTAGAGGATCAGTAAAAACTTGAGGAATAAGATGTAATCTCAGGAGTAAAACAGATATTTGACCCAGTTGTTATTACGAACAACCTATGAATGATCGACTTGCTAATTATGGTTAAATCATGTGGACATAATATATCTACAGTGAGGGGAGTCAACTATGGCCTTTAGTGGCGTGACCTATTAGCTAATGAATGGGAATTATTTTGGTGTAATGAGTTTAGTTAATTAATCTCAGATCATTGGAGTCCATGATTTGATGGTCCGCGAGGTCCATACTAGCTCGTAATGGACTAGCTCTAGAATAGCGTGATAAGTTAATTTGAAACGTTCAAATTAGAATTAAGAGAATTAGTAATTATATGAGATATTAAGCGATCGTGTACCTCTTCTCAACACAAGGCGACGGTGTTAGACGATTGCCTTCAATGCTACATGATCGACCTTAGCAAGACTTTGAGGATGGACCGAGAGCAACTGGTTCGATCGGTTTTCTTAAGGTCCAATCTGATTTAGTCTTAAAGGATTTTTGGCTTGTCCGGTTCAGACTTTGTTGGTCTGATTCAGACTCATCCAGTCCGATTCAAGACGCTTGGGTTTGGTTTGGAGCGGTTCAAAATGGTTTTGAAGCTATTTGTAATAGTTAGGTTTCTGTTTGCTTGTTTATGCCAAAACTAAAATCATATCAGTCTGTGTTTAATTATTTATGCATTTGATGTATGTTATAATTAAATAAATCTTGTATGTGCATACAGTATGCCATTTAGATTTAAAATCCCACCATAGGAAGCATATTACATGCATTGAAAGTATGTTATAATTTGTTATAATATATTATATGCATGTTACGGTTTCTTGTATTTAATATAAGTGTTATATTAAATATTGAATGCCCTTATGTATGTTATGGATGTTTAGCATGTCTAAAGTTTTATAAGTTGTTATAAAATTGGGTTAGACATTTAAAATCCATAAACAACAGTTGCATGCTCACGTAGGAGGACCACCTGTTTTAATAGTTAAAACTTATAAAACTCAGGTTACAAACTCAACTAATATATAATCCTGTCTAAGGCTAGAGGTACTTAAGTTGAAGGTTCACGGAACACCTCCTACCTGGAGATTATGGCCGAATTATTGAGTGTTGGTAACTGGTTTTATAAGCATACGTGACTGATGTGAGTAAATAAAATGGTTTATCACCTAGACATCATAGGTTAAAATCCAATTATAAGAGTTATACTTGGATAAACCACATAGACTTAGGGTTGTTTTATTAGCTGAAAAGAACCTAAGTATAAATCTACCCAATAGAACACTTCAATGGAAATTTAATAACTTCTATATGATAGAGTTATTAGAAAACTTCAGTGAGAGATTAATAATATATACGATACGTTATTTTTAGCTCTCACGTCTCTAAGAGTTCACTATCCAGATTTAAGTGGTACTTCGTGTCACCCTGGAAGTGACCTCTATTCAGAAAGTATTTTTTAGCTTAAATCTAGATTACGGTGAATAAGGGGAAACTTTTCAAAAATAAGTCTATTATTCGATATATAGATGTCTCCCTATAGTTTACACCGTGAGATTCATATGACGCTTCATGTCACCCTGGAAGTGACCTTCATTCGGAAAGTGTTTTGTATAAGTCAATATCAAGGTAAATGGAGGAAGTAGTTCATAGTAAGTGGGTAAAGGATATGTGTCAATATATCTTACGGTCTCTTCCATTAGTTTGAATCATGAGATTCCTATGTTGCGCCTGCTGGTTTGCTTTAGGCGGCCCTTTGCTAGTCGTTTAGTGACGGCTATCCCCACAGAGGGTTGTAACATAGGATTCGAAACAACCCAAGCTTCAGTAAAATGAATAGGGTTTTATAGTTCTGTCTTGGATATTGTCTTCTATTTCAGAGGCAAATTCATACCGTCCTATAATGGCGGGTCATACTTACAAGAATTACTAAATTGTTAGTAAAGATCTTGATCGAAAACGATAACTAAACGACTATAGGAATAAGAGTTATTCCAGAGTTAGTGTTTGGTCAAAATTGTTTGCTTTAGTGAAAGAGTATTTGACTGCCCCTCAGTAGCACATATTCTGACTCACTAAAGTATCATTGCAAATAAATAATGGTTATGTTTGCTAAAACTTGATTTTGGATTTAGTTACAATTTGCTAATTAAAATTTGTTTCAATTTTATCAGCATGTCAAATTCTTCTAGAAAACTCACTTCTGATTTAAATAACAGTAAAATCAGATCAACAAACAAATTATTAGTGGTTGATTGCACCAAAAGAGTTTTAACAGAGGATTGTCCTCTATCTCCCAACTCATTTGAAATTTTGAATTATGTAGATGAGAGTGCAGAATTCAAACAACAAGATAAATATGATTTACTTGTTATCGAAGCATATTTAGTAGAAAATGATAAAATCTGGATAATTGATTCAGGTGCCGCTAATCATGTTTGTACTATCTCACAGGAAACAAGTTCCTGAAAACAGTTGATAGAAGGTAAAACAATCTTTAAAGTGGGGTCGAGGAGATTGTTTCAGCTAAAGCAATGAGAGATATGAAGTATTTATAGGAAATAAGTACATTTATTTGAAAAATGTATATTATATTCCTTCTTCGAAAAGGAATCTAATATCCATCTCTTGTTTGCTAGAACAAAATTATAAAATTTATTTCGAAAATGATGAAGTGTTTGTCAATATAGGAAGTAAACAGATTTACTCAGCAAAATTTGAAAATAACTTGTATATGTTAAAACCGATTGAGGTCAAAGCTGTATTGAACATAGAGATGTTTAAAGCTACTGGGACTCATCATAAGAAAAGGAAGATTTCTCCGAATGCCTATATTTGGCAGTTGAGACCCAGTCATATAAATCTCAACAGGATTGAGAGATTGGTTAAGAGCGGTCATCTAAATAAGTTAGAAGATTGTTCATTACCAGCATATGAGTCTTGTCTTGAGGGTAAAATGACAAAAAGATCTTTTTCTGGAAAAGGTCTTAGAACCAAATAACCCCTAGAGCTGATTCACTTAGATCTTTGTGGGCCTCTAAATGTTAGAGCAATAGAAGGTTATGAATATTTCATCAGTTTTATAGATGATTATTCCATGTATGGGTATGTTTACCTAATGCACCAAAAGTCTGAAACTTTTGAAAACTTCAAAGAGTATAAGGTTGAGGTTGAAAACCAATTAGGTAAAAACATTAAAACGCTTCGATCAGGTCGAGGTGGTGAGTATATGGACATGGAATTTCAAAACTATTTGATAGAACATGGAATTCAGTCTCAACTCATAACTTCTGGCATACCTCAGCAAAATGGTGTGCCTGAAAAGAGAAATAGAACCTTGTTGGATATGGTTCGTTCCATGATGAGTTACGCTTAGTTACCAAATTCTTTTTGGGGACATGTAGTGGGGACTACGGTGTATATTTTGAACATGGTTCCCTCGAAAAGTATTTTTGAAACACCTTACGAGTTTTGGAGATGACGTAAAGGAAATTTATATCATTTCAAGATTTGGGGTTGTCCAGCACATGTGTTGGTGCATAATCCTAAAAAAGTTGGAACACCGTTCAAAAGTACGGCTATATGTAGGCTACCCAAAAGAAACAAAAGGTGGTTTCTTTTAAGATCCTCAGGAAGATAAGGTATTTGTATCGATAAATACAACCTTCCTGGAGGAAGACTATGTAAAGAATCATCAACCTCGTAGTAAGCTAGTAATAGAAGAAATGTCCAGAGAAACGACAAATGTATCAACAAGAATTGTTGATAGAGCAGGTCCTTCAACAAGAGTTTTCGATAGAGCGGGTCCATCAACAAGAGTTGTTGATGAAACCTGGACTCCACATCCTTTCCAAGAGTTGAGAATGTCTCGTCATAGTGGAAGGGTTGTGCAACAGCCTGACCAGTACATGGGTTTAATTGAAGCTCAAGTCATCATACCAGATGATGGTTTAGAGAATCCATTGTCTTTCAACCAAGCAATGAATGATGTGAATAAAGACCAATGGATTAAAGACATGGACCTTGAAATGGAATTTATGTATTTCAATTCTGTCTGGGATCTTGTAGATCAACCTGAAGGGGTAAAACCCATCGGTTGCAAATGGATCTACAAGAGAAAATGAGACCAAGCTGGTAAAGTACAGACCTTTAAAGTTAGACTTGTGGCAAAAGGGTTTACTCAAAGAGATGGGGTAGATTATGAAGAAACTTTCTCTTCAGTTGCCATGATAAAATCTATTAGAATACTCTTGTCCATAGCCACATTTTATGATTATGAAATATGGCAAATGGATGTCAAGACAACTTTTCTGAATAGTTATCTTGAATAGAGTATCTATATGTCTCAACCAGAAGGGTTTATACAGTAGGGTCAAGAGCAAAAGGTTTGCAAACTTAATCGATCCATTTATGGATTAAAACAAGCTTCTAGATCCTGGAATATGAGATTTGACATTGTGATCAAATCTTATGGCTTTGAACAAAATGTTGACGAACCCTGTGTATACAAGAAAATCGTTAACAAAACTGTCGCTTTTCTGATATTGTATGTTGATGATATTCTACTCATTAGAAATGAGGTAGAATATCTAGCTGACGTTAAGAGATGGTTGGCTTCACAATTTGAAATGAAAGATTTAGGAGAAGCATAGAAAGTTCTTAACATATCTGAAAGTAGTTCCAAATATGCACCTACCTGTCACTCTCTATTGTGACAACAGTGGAGCAGTTGAAAATTCAAAGGAACCACGAAGCCATAAAAGAGGAAAGCATATCGAGCGAAAGTACCATCTCATCAGGGAGATTGTACACAGAGGAGACGTAATCGTCACCCAGATTGCTTCCCAAGATAGTTTATTCATTTACAAAGACCCTTTCGGCTAAAGTGTTCGAGGGTCACCTAGTAGGACTAGGACAACGAGTTTTATATCACTAGGGCAAGTGGAAAAATTTATGGGTATTGTAATGCCCTAGTTTATTGTATTTGTACATTTTATTCTCTCCATGTAAACTCAACATTGTATATATTTTTATATATTGATCCACTGGAGTTTTAGTCCAAGTTGGAGTATTGTTGAGTTTTATGTCCTAAAACTCGCAATTTGTAAAATAATAAACATTTTCTATAATCAATAAACTTATTATTGATTTCATAAATTGTATGAAACTCTAAATCCAATAAACTAAGACCCATGACTATTACATGAGTACTTGAGCTTTATGTGGAGACATAAGAGCGAATCAGGTTCGAGTAAATACTCAAAATGATCTATAGTACATGAATAAGGTTGGGTACCTTATTCTGGTAACACAATTGGATGCAGCCTACTCTATAGTTATTACAAAGACTTGTAAAGTGCTACATACGATGTAATCCTAATTCGTACATGTTATGACATAAGGAGTGGGGGCGTCCTATGCAATAAGTTTGCATAAGATCGGACCAAGAAATAAGTCACTCTTAATTTATAACGTTGTTTACTGTATAAGACAAATTATTTCACCTAGATGATCTAGGTAACTCAATCTTAATCCTGAGCTAACTATGAACTCCTGTTTATTCGGAATTACCCTTAGATTTGCATAGGTGAGAGTTGGCTCAACAACGCCGGTTCAATAAAAATCCCAGTTCAGGGGTAAGACCTAATAAATAGTTGGGGACATAGGGTGTAAGACGGAGTTCACACCTACCCGATTTAGCGATAGGAGAAAGGTTCTTCTCTCAAATACTGAATCCAGGTCTTGAACAAGGGGTCCCACCTTCTCACTGGGTTGAGAGAGTTCGGTTTAGTGATTGGATCACAAACCAGTTGTTCATTAGAGAATCAGTAGGAACTTGAGGAATAAGACGTAATCTCGAGGATCAAACAGATATTTGATCCAGCTGTTATTATGAACAACTTGTGAAGGGTCGACTTGCTGATTATGGGTAAATCATGTGGGCATAATATATCTACAGTGAGGGGAGTGCAACTATGGGCTTTAGTGGAGTGACCCATTAGTTAACAAATGTAGATTATTTTGGTCTAATGAGTTTAATCAATTAATCTCGGATCGTTGGAGCCCATGATCTGTAGATCCACGAGGTCCCCCAACTAGCTTGTAATCGACTACCTTTAGAATAGCGTCATAAGTTAATTTGAAACGTTCAAATTAGAAATAAGGGAATTAGTAATTATATGAGATATAATTATGTGTTTAATTTGAGAATTAAATGGAATAGGAGAATTTATATTTAAATATGATTTAAATATATAAAGATGGATGTGTTAAAATTAATTTAATATTTGATATTAATTAAGTTTTATTTAAAAATTTATTTATGAAATTAATTTTATTTTTTAGTTTTTAAAATCAAAATGGATTTCGGAAATATCAAATTTTGATTTTGAGATAAAATTGAAAAATTGAAAAAAATAAAACACAAATGCAAAAACATGGTTTTCCATTATCCATCTTCTACTTGCTCACACAAAAGCCATCACCATTGCCTTGTGTTACTCCAAGCATGAGTTGCAACTTATGCAACTCTCTCCCTTGCATGTTGATCTGCAATATATTGAAGAGTTTGGAGTTAATTTCGGGCAAGCAATCAAGAGATAATTTCAGAGAAAATTCGTGCTGAAGAAAGGGTTCTTCAACAAGATTGCTACTGTGAGTTATTCTCCTTAATCCCTTTATCAAGCTTGTTTTGAGTCCCACAACTCAATTTAGAGCACCAAGCGAATAGTGGGGAAGATCTTGAGGTGGTCTATAACAAGATTTGGAGAAGATTGCAGTTGGAGATTGAGCTTTGAAGAGGTTCTACAAAGATACGTCATGAAACTCACTTGTTTTCTGCAAAAGCATGCTTTATATTTTGCCAAAATTAATGAATTAGAGTGCTTAAATGATTCTTATTGCTTTCGTTGTTGCTGATACATTCCTACAAACTTGTCTAGTGAGGTTAGTAGTACCAAACAACTCCATTTTAAACCCTTTTTTTTTTATTTTGTTTCGATTGGTTATAGTTAAAATTTTAGAATAGATAATTTTTTTATTTGTGGACTAAGTGCATTTAATTCCAGAACTAGAAAAAACTATAGCTAAAAGGGATATCTTTTGTTTTTCGATTTCAAGAAGTTGAGGATAATACTCGATGAGGCTTTGACTTTGGAGTTACAGTATTGTGGTGCTTGGAGGATGGTGCAGTCTCTTTTTCTTATTATTACTTATGCTATGTGTCTCATGATTAAGGATCATAACTCGTTTTCTGTTAGCAAGTGTACTATGTCCAAATGAGTTTTATTCACTTGTTGGGAGAGATAGTTTGTAATGTTTGAATTATTCATGAGGTTGTTAGTGTTGTAATATTGAAAGTATTAATATAGAATTGTAATTTTGGAATTATTCATATAAATGGTAGTTTAATAACGTTGTAGACATAAAATTGTGAATATTGTGTATGTGGCTACATAGGAATGCCCAAAACTCTTTTTTGTGTAAATGTTTTGTTCATACCCATTATAGGTCATATACTTCAAAGAAACGTGTGGTGGGGGATATAATTTTAGTCTTATAATTTTTGGAATATATAGCACTTATGAATTGGTCTTGTAATTTTGGAATTATCATATATTG
>NC_052349.1:19905144-20029631 GCF_009727055.1 Benincasa hispida
AAAAAGGTTCAAGAATTAATCAGCTTGACTATGAAGAAATATTTGTCTCGATGTTTTTTTAAAATCAAGTTATCACATTATATACTTTTGATTAGTCGAATACTCGACGCTTTTATAATCATCAGATATACCCTTTACTTGACATTAAAAAAACGTCACGTAATTCAATTTCTGTAGTAGTAGACTTTTTCGTCATTTACCTATATTAGATATCACTAATAGTTGCTATTAGTGATATCTTGTGTTAATTTTATACCATATTCTTAATATGTTTATCATTGTTCTATATTTTTTATTATTTTAGATATGATTGTTATTTGTACAATCATCTTTGATTATTAGGCTTTATTGGGTCTAGGCCCTTGAAGTGGTAGTTTCTTTATGTGGTAGAAAACTGATCAAACGAATACTTCCAAGAATTTTTACAAGCAAGTTTATATATATATATATATATATATTAAATTTGGAATATTAGAAATAAATAAATTACACTTAGCATTGCATCCAAAATGATTGGATTGTTTAAACTTCACAATTCACACTGTGGAACATCTCTGATGATGTTTCATCTTTAATCAATCAAAATTTTTGCGGTTTTTATGGTCCATTTGAGTATAGTTGAACTATTTGACAAATAATAATAATAACTTACTTTCTTTTTTTTTTTTCTTTTAACAATGTTGTAATTGAATTCTTTTAATAATCTCCAACAACGAGATGCACTTTTTTTTAGGACGGGATATGCTTTCTAGAAAAGAATAGTCAATCAGATACATCATCATCACTCACCCCACCTTCTAAGGATCATTCGATTTTTTTTTTTTTTTTTTCTTTTGAGAAATCACAAAATGTCAATTCGAGCCTTAAAAGAACTTCTAGATTGTTTGAGACTCTTTTCATGGCCATTTTATTTTTTTAGGTTAAGTTGCATTTAAGTTTAAATTTTCAAAACTCAATAACTTTATCTTTGAAGTTTGAATTTAGTTAGTATTTTAGTCCTTTTATCACCATTTTTATTAATTACTAGCGAAAAGCTGACGATGTATTTTTTCAAAAGAAATAGAAAAATAATTATTTAATATTTTAAATATAAAATACTTTACTTTCTTCTTTCTTCTACCTTTTTCTTTACCTTTCTCATCTTCTTCTACATCTCATTAATGACCTCCAACAATCAACCACTCATTGTCGACAGTTTTAAAAGTTTGTGTCTATTTGATTCTTAAACTTTTAAAAGTATCTAATTAGTCCCTCGACTTTTAACTTTATGTAAAATAGATCATTGAATTTTAAAAAAATGGCTAATATATTCTTAAACTTTCAATTTTATGTTCATTAAGTTCCTAAGCTTTACTAAATGTTTAATATATCCTTAAAATTTTAATTTTGTGTTCAATAAATCCTTAAAATTTTAGATTTTATATCTATTAAGTTCTTGTCCTATTCAACATATTCTTTTAATTCACCTATATCTACTATACGTGAATTTAGGGTTAAACTGAACATAAAATTCAACTTTATATCGATTTTAAACACAAATTTGAAGTTTAAGGACTTATTTACACAAAATTGAAAATTCGTATACCTATTAGACACTTTTGAAAATTTAGGAATCAACAATAGAAAGTTCATATTCTAAATTTGTTAAGTGAAATTTTCAATTGTCCAAGCTAATGTCCTAATCTTTTGGAGTTTGTTATTCATATAATCACTTTCCTAGTTGTTAGCCATCAGTTCTGGTTTATAGCTAGTTTTTAACTTTCTTCCGTCATATGTACGGGTTTAAATAGACATCTTTGCGGAATAAAAATTAAAATTCATTTTCCACTTCCTTTTATCTCTTCTATTTCTCTTAAAACTCTGATATTTTGCTATTTCAATAACAGTGGTATGAGAGTTAAGTTCATTTAAAAGGCAAACGGCAAATTCAGCTTAGCAACAATGGTCTGAAAATTTTCGACCAGTTTGGTCTATATCCAAACCAGCTTGAATTAATTTTATTAATGAGTAATAAGGAATTTACAAATTACAAATAATCAACAATTCATTAATCTGTAATTTCGATATCCACTGATATCGAGAGATCCGCACACAACGTCGCCTGAGAACAACCCCACGTCAGACATAATCGTCCACCGTCGGAACCACGCCGAGCAACACCCATGGACGGAGGCTTACAGTGCTCACTGACCGACGAGCACCCACGCAAAAAATCGGAGCCGACTACGCGACTCTCTGTTTTCTTCCTCGAAAAAACTGGCGGCCTCTCCCGTTTTTGCTTCAGTCGGCTACGCCGTTTTTCTCCAGGTGGCTGCTTCCCGAATATTTCAACCCCCAGACGGCTTTCGGCACTCCCTCTGTCCAGACGGTTATGGATCTGCCTCCCTTCAACTCCCGCAGATGGCTGCAGCTATTTTCCTAGAAAGAAGGTCACAATTTTAGCCCTAGTTTTGGAGAAGATGGATATAATTACAAAATTGCCACTACCCATAATTTCTGTCATTGGGCTTTTAAATTCACCAAAAACCCAATAAAACTCACTTAAATACTTTGTTATTTTCTACAAATGGTCATTACGATCATTGGGGAATACTAATGGAGAATTTCTTGAGATCAAAAGAATATTGACATGTTGTCTTTGATGGAATACCAGAATTAACAACAGCAATGATAGACGCACAAAAGACTGAAATCGAAGGAATGAAATTGAAAGATTTGAAGGCCAAAAATTACTTATTTCAAGCTATTGATTGTTCAATCTTAGAGACAATTCTTTGCAAAGACACCTCCAAGTAGATTTGGGATTCAACGAAAGAAAGTATTATGAAGGCTTAGTGAAAGCAAAGAGACAACAACTTCAAACACTTTGTACCGAGTTTGAAAACTTTAAGATGAAGTCGGGTAAGTCAATTGCAATTTCTTTCTCAAGAGTTATGGAAATCACCAATAAGATGCGGATGTTTGGGGATAAGTTAGAGGATATCATCATAATTGAAAAGATACTCAGATCCTTGACATCAAAATTCAATTTTGTTGTATGTGCAATTAAGGAATCTAGTAATATTGATGAACTCTAACTTGATGAGTTGCAAAGTTCTTTACCGGTACATGAACAAAAGATTAAGTAACAAGATAACGAGGAGCAAACTTTGAAAGCTTCAATAGGAAATCCATCAATATCTATAGGAGGTAGGTGCGAAGGTAAAGAGAAGAGAAACAACAACCAATGGAACCACCACCACCAACAGAAACGAGATAGTCAATCTCAAGGAACAAGAAGAGGAAGAGGACGAGGAGGCCATAACTCAACAACTCATCAACGAAAGTAAATTTTATAGATGCCACGGGTATGATCATTATCTGCCAAAATGTCAAACTAATTTAAATAAAAAAAATCAGAAAAATCGACCAATTTTGTAGAACAAGAGGAAGAGGTTTCCCTTTTGATGGTGTGTCATGTGAATGAAGAAACACAACCAAATTTGTGGTACTTAGACACTGGTTGCAGCAACCACATGTGTGGAGATAAGGGAGTTTTTTCTGAACTAGACGAAACCTTTTGCAACACTGTCAAGTTAGGTAATAACTCCACGGTATTTGTTTTGGGAAAGGGAAAAATCACTCTCCAACCCAAATAAGACATTATCTACACTATTTCCATTGTTTCTTTTGTTCCAGATTTGAAGACCAAATTATTGGGAGTTGGTCAATTGCAAGAGAAGAGGTATGAGATCTTTATTTTAAAACAAAGTATGTAGAGTCCAACATGAGAAATTAGGCTTGATTGCTTAAGTGAACATGACATCAAATCGGTCGTTTCCGCTTTATCTCCAAACCCTAACTTATTCGCATCTTTCAGCAAAAGTGAAGGATAAGGTATGTTATCGCATTTTCGATATGGGCATCTAAATTTTGATGGGCTCAAAACATTGCAGCAAATAACATGGTGACAGGTTTAACACAAATTATAAGCCACTTTGAGATTTGTGAAGATTGTGTGGTTAGGAACCAACATAGAGATAGTTTTCCAAAAGGAAAATCATGGAGAGCAAAGCAAGTTTTGGAGCTTATTCACTCCAATATTTGTGGTCCCATAAATCCAATATCAAGTGGTGGTAAACGTTACTTTGTAACATTCATTGATGATTATAGCAGAAAACTTGGTTTATTTCTTGCAAGAAAAATCTTAAACCTTCTCAGCTTTTAAAAGCTTTAAAGTAAAGGTTAAAAAGGAAGCAGGCATGCTAATAAAGATTCTTCGTAGGGATCGTGGTGGTGAATACAACTCATAAGAATTTGAATTTTTTTGTGAGGAGTATGGTATTAAAACAAAACTAACAGCAGCATATACGCCACAACAAAATGGCATTTTACAGAGGAAAAGTAGCACAACCTTGAACATGTTGCGGTCTATATTAAAGAGTGGTGGAGTTCAGAAAAATTGTTGGCCTAAAGCCGTCAAGGTGTTGGGATTAGTGTCTTAAATCTCTTTGTTCACGTAGTCTATAAACTTGTATAAACAAATTGTTATTGATAAAATAAAAATTATTTTATTTTGTGCATTAACTCAATCCAATAAACTAAGGTCTAAGGTTATTTTAGGTAACTTAAATAATATATGGTAGACATACAGATGAATTATGTTCAAATAATAACCTGAATGGTATGTAGTATATAACACTACAACAAATATCAACTACGATAGCATTACAAAAACGCTATCGTAGACTTCTCATAGCATTTTCGAAATGTTGTCGTAGCCCATATTATTGAAAGTCCTTGACTTTCCATAGCATTTTTTACTGCTATAAAAAGCGTTATAACAAGTCCATTTTCGATAATGCAAACAAAATGCTATCAAAACTTTTCATAGCATGAGAAAAATGCTATAAAAAGTCTTTTATAGCATTTTTTATAACAGCACACGCTATAAAATACATTCAATAGCATTGCAAAGCCGCTATAAAAGTGTTTCCATAACGTTTTAAAGATGTTGTCATAGCTGATATTATTGAATGCCTTTGACTTTCCATAGCTTATTTGTACGACTATAAATAATGCTATAGATATTTAATATTCAATAGCTTTAATTTAATGTCATGCAAACATTTCATAGTGTTGAAAAAAATGCTACCAGAAGTATGTTATTGAAAGTCCCCGACTTTTAGTAGCATTTTTCATTGTAGTAGAAAAAAAAGCTATAAATAACCCATTTTCTATTGCGTAATTCAAATATTGTAGAAACTTTCTATAGTCTTTTTTGTAGCAACAAAAAAATGCTATAATTAATACTTAATAGCACTTTTTAACTACATTATTTCTTTTTTAGATTTTATGCTATTGAAACATTTGTACAATTTGCTTCAAATGTTATTGAAAAATCAAAACTATTTCTATCTACAAACTTCAAATGTATTTAAATACATTTACATAAGAATACAAATTATAAATATATATATATTGAAGTCGTTTGCCCATATTTAAGTACATTTAAAATATATAGTTCATATTTCATACACATCTAATAATTATAAATAAATCTTCAAAAATATAATGTAAGAAATGAGGAAACCATTCTCGTAAAGCCAAAATTTAGACCTACAATCACAAATGATCATACATTTTCTATTACATAATTCAAATATTGTAGAAACTTTCTATAGTCTTTTTTTGTAGCAACAAAAAAAATGCTATAATTAATACTTAATAGCACTTTTTAACTACATTATTTCTTTTTTAGATTTTGTTGCTATTAAAACATTTGTACAATTTGCTTCAAATATTATTGAAAAATCAAAACTATTTCTATCTACAAACTTCAAATGTATTTAAATACATTTACATAACCAAGAAAATTATAAATAAATAAATATATATATATATATATGTATATATATATATATATATATATTGAAGTCGTTTGCCCATATTTAAGTACATTTAAAATATATAGTTCTTCATACACATCTAATAATTATAAATAAATCTTCAAAAATATTTACAATGTAAGAAGTGAGGAAACCATTCTCGTAAAGCCAAAATTTAAACCTACAGTCACAAATAACAATCATATATTGGATCTGCTAACCAGTCTCATCATGACATTGAACTCGTCACAAAACCACCTTCCACAAACAGAACTCAATTCTTTAATAGAGTGTTCCTTCCAAAATCGATTGCAGTGGTGAATCGTTGAAGCCTACATATCCAAGAAACCAAGGTTGAGAAACAAACTCCATCCTATCTCATCCCATCCCCAAATCCAAATAAAAATTAAATTCCACAAAAAAAAAAAAAAAATAGTTGCAAAACTCTATACCTGTTACAGATCAATATCTACTTTGATATAAAATCAATTGAACTTACCTCAAAGAGAAGTAGACTCAAAAGGCAATCCAATCAGAAGTTCCACCGATCAACAATTGTGGTTTCTTTGTCAAATGCTATGAATGGTGGATATTTCTAAAATGAGTATTGTTAGTGAAATAGAAATCAAATGTATTCAAAGGACTTTTGTAGAATGGGGAAAGATAATGACATTTGATTATCTATTAGCATCTAGGTTTAGCCTATCCAACATTTCTAACTAAGAAAGCATAAATAATAAGGAAAATTAAATTTTTATATATTGAGAAACAAACATAAATAATTAGACTAAGATGCACAAATAGTTAAACAAGTGGTCAAGGAGAACTATTTATATGATTTTTAGAAATAATTAGACTAAGATGCACAAATAATTAGACTAAGAAGAACTATGAAGTTCAACTCAAAAAGATTTAAAAAGTATTTAACTGGAACTTAACTTCCAAATTCCAATATATATAAAATATTAAATGAATAACCAATTAAACCTTCATTTGTATGAATTCAAAGGTGAACAACAAAGAACATCCACAAAAAGACCTAAAAAGGAGAACAAACGAGGAGACTAACCAAGGAATTAATATGATTACAAATAACTCCTTCATATCTAATAACTCAAACACGATACAAAAACAAACCATTCTTGAGGGTAGGGGAAACTTAATAACCATACCAAAATAAATAAGCCAATATAACTTCACCTAATGTTTAGAAATCAACTCCGAATAATATAATCTCAATAAAATAGGATCCAACTTCATTAACAATAGTAAAAGTATTACATACTACATTGCAAAACAACTACCATCATCAACACAAGCTTACCTAATATGTCTAACAAGTAAAGCAAGCGAAACGAAACAAAACAAAAGCAACCAATCACAAAAGGTATTCATGAGAAAATTAGAAGATTCAACCAAACAAAAGCCAAAAAACATCGTTTCATTGTGGTTTGTCTTTATTTATGTTGATTGAGTGCCATAATTTATGTTGAGTAAGTTGGGTTGTGTAATAGTAAAATATACAAATATTGATAGAATTGCTCTCAGCACAAAAAAATGAGGTCATACGGTCCATTAAACGGGGAAAGATAATAACAAGTGTCAATACACAAAAGGATAATACAATAACAACCAACAATAACAGAAAATATTAACAAATATTAGGACAAAATAATAAACTAAGGAAATCAGGTGAAGTATGTTCAAAGAAATCAAAAGTTAAATTTGATCTACAAACAAGAAAGGGTCTAAAATAAGATTTTTTTTTTTTTTTTTTAACCTTTTAAACCTTGATGATTAATCTTAAATCTCGATGACGTGGAAGGAGATCCTTCAAGACAATCAACAGAATCTGAAACACAGTAAAATGAATATAGAGATTAATAATACTTAAAAATAGTCAACATAAGTAAAAGAGGCCATACCTTTAGTTCTTCCCGACAAAATCAGTTACATACACCAAAAAGAAAAAAAAAATCAAAGAAAAGGCCCGAAACCTGTAAACCAAACCTTGTGTTGCGAGCAAGTGCTTGGTAGGCCAACAGCCCAGTGAACCGGGTGGGGCACTCGACGAACGAAACAGATTATATTTGTCGAAAAGTACAATATCGTATGGATACGATCCTCATTGTACATCTTGATCAATTGGATCGTTCATGCTTCGCTCGTGAATTTTATCGACAAAGACATTGGTAATCCCATTTAGATTACGATCACTTAGAAGCCTCTGAAGTAATATACCATTGGTGCATAGCAACAAGTAGGTGTTTTTTTCTTTCAAACCTTCTAATCAAACTTTGTAGCCAACCTACAAAAAATCTTTGATGCGGCATGGAAGTAAAGATTAAGAGTAAGAAATTTTAGAATGTACTGTAGCTCATGAAGTTAATGCATTATTTGCACGTATATCCAAGCACCTTGGAGGAGGAATGCTTACTGTTTCACCAAGGGCTTCATGGTACTCTTTAGGAAACAAGCATAGCAGAGATCCATCGAGGTTGAGTGCATATTATGCTATAGAATGCTCATCAACCAGTTTCAATTTCTGATTCTAAAAGGTACTGAGGAAGTTGTGTAGTCTTACTACATCCAGTTTCTCCAGATATAATACTACCTATCATCGTAAACAACTTGAGATTAGACATAAAATACTATCAACGAAGGAAAGGAACTTCACTAGAATGTTATTAGAACCACAATTCATTATTATCAAGAGAAGGACCAAGATTCTTTGCTTGAAGTTTCAAATGTAAGGATCATTTAATATATTGCTTGAAGGGTCAAATTTTTCCAAACATATAAATAAGACACGGGCATGTAAAGGATGAAAAACAAAATCATAAATGAAAACCTTTCAACATTCAAATAAGAAAATTATCATGTTCGGATTAAAGAGAGAAAATAGAAAAAATGTGCAGTGAAATAGGCGAGTGCCTGAATGTATTTTCACTCCCCATCGTTTCAGTGAGCGCCTAAATGAAATAGGGATATTTTTTAATCATTCATACCAGTTTAGTAAAAGCACTTACAAATTGAACTCATAAGCAATTATCTTAAATGAAGAAGTTGGATTAGGCACTATTAACATAATTTTTCCTAATTTTCATTTATCATTTTGATCCACAAATTAGGCTGGATTTCACTTTTCTTATTTTGGTCATTGAATTCTGTATATAAACTCCATTGTAATTCTCCTTGTAAAATAGGCAATCAGTTTCATCAATAATACAAAAGTGTTAAAATTGTTGAAGTAAAATCACCTAATATTGAAACCACAGTCGAAGTCTCCCTGTGCATTAGCTTCATCAATTTCATCTCAATTGACCCTTTAACTAAAATAAAGTTTAGTAACAAACTCAAAACAAATATAGTTCTTTTGTAACAGTTAAAGAATACAAAGAATATGAAAACTCTTTGTTAGAAAGTAATTTGGGTTCATTTGTGAATCGTATTGAAAACAGAGGGAGTAAAATTGTACTCATCTTGTAATCCTCTTTTGCTTCCTGCTCTTGGATGAACAAGAATAAATCTCCGACTCTCTTGAAAGTGGATATAGGCTCTTTGGGTGGTGGTGTTCTATCTTCTTCTTTTTTACAACTTTTTGACATTGTCCTTTTTGGTATCGTTTAATTCCCATAAAGAGCCAAAGATCAAAAGAAAATTTATAAAACCGAACTACTCCTATTACTACAAAGACGTAGTAACAGTGGTAAGCACGGGTCGATCCGCAAGGAAGCGCGATTTGTTTCTTTAAGTTAATTTTTAACTAGAGCGGTAAATGAGAGGTTCAGGTGGAAAGGGATAAAAACGTGAAACATAAAATGCGAGGGTAAATTTAAACTAGGGATAGGAATTATCTAGTTTTGAGTGTGAGAGAGATCCTATGTATAATTTCAATCATCAAAATCCGTTAATTGGACATACCATCGATTTATGTGAACACAACACTTGCTTGACACAACCAAGCTAGCCTCTACAGAGGCGGACAACTAGCTAGCACCAAACTAAGAAAGCGTCCTAGGTAAACTACATGCATTAAATCCTAATTCAGTTTGATAGCGATCAATTAAGACTAAGCACATGCGCATTAAGATTTAGGATTCCATTGTGTCGATTAATTAATGGGAAAGCCCTACCTCAACCAACTGATTTATCCTTGAACCTAGATCAAGCATGCATCCTAAGATCCAAGATTAGACTATAAATCCTAGCATACACATTCAACCCTTTGTTGTTGGGGTGATTTTAAGCATTGAAGAACATTAGAGAAACGTGTGAGCCCGAAATCAACTAGCTAAGACATACATTCATGATAAGGGCATCAATCCAACATACAAATATATATCAAAATCAAGCAAGACTCAAGAAAACATAAATTAATTATGCATTAAGTCTAAAGAACAAAGATCTCAAGAAAAATACATAAGATTCTTGTTCTAAAAATTAAATAGAAGTTACCTCAACATCCCATAGACAAGAGGAAGAGGAAAAGTTCAATCCATCATTTAAAACCCAAAAAAATGTAAATCCTAAGCTAAGATGCTAGTATCTAAAGGGAGAAGAAGGAAATTGAAGCTCCACTTCGACCTTTATCAAATTAGTCTCCAAAAGATAGTATAAATGACCTAAAATTAAAGAGAGATTATATAGAAATCAATCGCAGTGCTGCAACACTAGGAAGAGTGTTGCAAGGCTCTTGTCGATTGAGACCTTGATCGTCAAGGGTGCGCTGCAACGCTGGATCGATTGTCCATTGCGACAGGTGTCCACGCGTGGCTACTGGTGTTCCGTCAATCATCGTAATGTTGCAACACGACTCTACTCTACACATTCAGCTACTATTGCTCAGTATCAGGCGAGCATTGGACTTGTTGGGTTTTATGTCCTAAAACTCGTGGTTTGTAAACAATAAACTTATTCTATTAATCAATATAGATGTTGTTGAAGTTTTAATTCAATAAAGTTGTTATTGAATGTATGAATTGCTCATTTCATTTTAAAAAGAACCTAAATCCAATAAAATAAGATCCATGGCTATTACATGAGTACGTGGACATTTTGTAGAGACATAAGAGTGGATCAAGCTCGAGTAGATAGCCAAAATTGTCTATAGTATATGGATAAGGTGGGTACCTTATTCTAGGGACATTATTGGATGCGGCCCACATTATTGTAAAGTGTTACAAACGAGTGGAGGCATCTTATGCAAAGAGTTTTTATAAGACCGGACTAAGAGATAAGTCATTCTTACTTTATAATGCTATTTACTGTTCAAAATAGACTATTTTAAAGCAATGACCTGGGAAACTTGACCTTAATCTTGAGCTAACTATGAACTCCTATTTATTCAGGATTATTCTTAGATTTGCATGGGTGAGGGTTGGCTCAACAGCGTCAGCTCAATAAACCTCCCATTTTAGGGCTAAGAC
The DNA here is from genome assembly GCF_009727055.1 of Benincasa hispida. Lineage (NCBI taxonomy): Eukaryota > Viridiplantae > Streptophyta > Magnoliopsida > Cucurbitales > Cucurbitaceae > Benincasa > Benincasa hispida. The sequence continues at coordinate 19,916,441 of NC_052349.1, forward strand.
CAAATAGATAGCTGGGGACATAGGGTGCAAAACGAAATTCACTCTTACCCATTTTTAGGAATAGTAGAGAGGTTGTTCCCTTAAGTTCTGACTCTGGATCTTGAACGGGAGGCCAAACTCTCTCATTGGTTCGAGAGGGGCTCGTTTTAGTGATGAGATCACAAACTAATTGTTCATTAGAGGATCAGTGGGACTTGAGGAACAAGATGTAATCTTGGGGGTAAAACAACTTTTGACTCAGCCGTTATTACGAACAACCTGTGAAGCGTTGATTTATTGATTATAGTTATATCGAGTGGACAAAAGTATATTTACAGTAAGAGGAATGCAATTACTGAGCTTTAGTGGAGTAACCCGGTAGTTAACGAATGTTGGTTAATTAGGTTAAAAAGTTTAGCCAGTTAATCTCGGATCATTGGAGCCCATGATCTGTAGGTCCATTAGGTTCTCTTACTAGCTCACAAATGGACTAAACCTTAGAATAGTGTGACGAGTAAATTTGAATCGTTCAAATTCAAATTAAGGGAATCAGTAATTATATACGATATAATTACACGTTTAGTTATAGAATTAAACGAAATTGGAGAATTATATGATATTTAAATATGATTCAAATATTTAATTACATGAATAGAAATTCATGATTTGTGAAATTAGTGATTTAATAATTTAATATTGGATATTAAATTATCTTAATTGATTAAACTATTTGAAATAAATTTTTTTAAATTGATTTTTTGAATTTTATGAAAACTCAAATAACAAAATAATGAAATCAATTTTTGTTTTAATCTAAGTTTTGGAAATTTAAATTAAAATTTGAAAATTGATTTTTAAATAAAATTGATCTTAAATCAAATTTTCAATATGAATGGGTTTCTCCCATATTTGACGCTCAAATTCCACTTAATCAATTGAGCTTTGGTGTCATGTCCTCATGCAATTAGATTGCATATTAGTGAATTTAATAAAAACTAATTCACTTCAGCTGGAAATTGCATGGAAGCTTGCAAAAATTCTGAATTTTTGCTTCCTCAACCCTTGAACACCAAAAAGGCTAGTTTCTTTCCAAAAATTCCCTCAAATTTCAAATCATTTTTTATCCCACAATCCAATCTAAGGTCCTAAAGGATAGTAGAGAAGATCAAGTAGTGGTATGCAATATCTTGGAGTGAATATTTAAGTTAAATTCGAAGATTGAACCCTACTTTTAGTTTATGAATATATTTGCTTAGTGGCTAAAATTGATTGAATTAGAGTGCTTAATGATTCTGTTTGCTTCTGCTAATTGCATGTTAACTAACATGACCTATGCATGTGATGAGCATTGTGATGCTCAATAGGGGTAGTTTGGTCATTTCAACTCTTTGAAGCCCAGATGCTCACATCACCACCAAATTGCTTCAAATTAACCTCGTTTCTCATCAAATGGCTAATTCTACCTCTTGATTGCTCGATACCTATAAAATAAGATAATAAACACATAAAATCTCTTAACAAGCTTAAATTAAGCAAGGAAATATAGCTCTTTTCGAGAGCTATCACTTTTTCCATCTTCTTTAATGATTGCATGTGAGAAATGATATGAAGAGAGTTTTATCGAGTTAGAGAAAGTTAAGTTGAAATCTACTATGTACGCTTGTCAAGACCACAAAGAAAATATAATCTAATTTGTTTCATTTATATGAGCTTAATTACATTTTGGGATTTCCTTAGCTTCGACTTCTGTTGCAAAAGCCATTACTCTTCGTGCTGCCACACTTCTACTCTATTCCTCTCATGAAATTGCTTAGCTTCTAGGATGCTCACCGGTCTGCTCATGTCATCCTTAAATTTTTTTACTCATTCTTCTTTCTTCATTCTCTATCGAGTTGCTCATGTTCAGATCTGCAAAATCACCATTCAAAGTTGCTCGTCTATTACCTGGTTTCTTGAGATCGCCTCACAATCCAGATCTGTCGTTCACACTTATTCGAGTCATTAACCATTCATATTTCTATTCGTCATTTGGATCTGCTGTTCAAAGTTGGATATACTTAAGATCTTTGCTCAATATTTCACATTTGGAGTTGTATCATACAAGACTCTATTGGGGTTGATGCCCTAAAGTCTCATGTCCTATAGTTTGTAAACAGTTTGTACAAATACTTGTGTTGTATAATATATGATATTTACTTCACGTCTAATATTTTTCTCAATTACTTGTTTTATTTGCTTTACCACAAATCAATAAACGTAAAACCCTAGTTATCTATATGTGACTCAAGCATGTATGTGGTGACATACAAGTGGATCATATCTTGAGTGATAACAAAAATGGTCTATCGTATATGGATATAAGAGGGAAACTTTATCCTGGTAATGCTACGGATGCGACTCGCTTTGTGGAATGGTCACAAGTGTTGTGATTTGTCACAGATGGTCTGATCCTGATCATTCGTGTTGGGGACATGCGAGCAGGGGCGTCCTATACAAAGAGTTTGTATAAGACCTAACCACGAAGTGTTAACGTCTTATTATATAACACTATTCATGATAGAGACTTCACTTCACTAGGATGACCATAGGTAACATGACCTTAATCCTGAGTGAGTTAAGAACTCCTACTATTGAGGGCGATCCTTTGATTTGTATGGGTGCAAGTGGCCAGGTCGCCAATTCAAACCTACCATTTTGGGGATTTGTCTGATTTGGGAGCTGGGAACTCTACTACACAAGATGGAATTCACTCATTCCCCGAGGCAGAAGTAAGTAGATAGATAGCTCCCTTAAAGGTTGATTCCGGGGCTTGAACGATGTAGCGCCACACACCTTCTCTTGGCCTAAGAGGTGTTCACACATAGTTGGACTATGTTGTATTGTTCATTAGAGGAATCAGTGGTACTTAATTTGGTTGTATCCGATATAACTACAGGGTCAAAACGGTAATTTTGGTCCAGCAGTACTTACGAGCATCTATGAAGGATCATTGTACTCATGATTGGTTGTATCCGATGGACACAAAAATATATCTGTGGTAAGAAGAGTTCAGCTGTTGGTCTTTAGTGGAATGTCTGACAGTTAATGGATGGTGGATCTTGTGGCTAAAGAGTTTAATCAACTATTCACGGACCATTGGAGCTTCAAGCCACAGGTCCATTAGGTCCCCTGGGTAGCTTGGATTAAGTCGAGAACCAGTGTTTGGGTTAATTTGAAATGTTCAAATTGACAAGAAGAAGTTCGATTATATATGATATAATTGGGTTGGTTAATTATATATGATATAATTGGCTAAATGTATGAGATACATTATTATGGAGGAAATTAGATATAAATATGATTTATATCAAGTAGAGGAGAAAATACTATAGTAGATATGTGATATCAAACTATAGGTTAAAAATATAATATGATTATATTTATTAATATTTTAGTTTATTAATTATATGATAATTAACCTAAAAATCACGTTTGAACTTGGGATAGTGGGAATGAGTCGGTTATTGTAACCGATGAAATAAAAATGAAATTGTTTCATTTTTTGAATCGTTCAAACATCATCCAAAAGAAAGAGAGAGTGCACGTTGGTGATATCGTAAACGATCGCTTAAAAGAATCGAGAGCCTATAAGATAGTAACTCTCCGCCTAAACGATCGTCCACTTCGCACCTAAACGATCGCACGCTAGTTCCTATACTATCGGATAACTTCTCTAAACGATCGTATAGTGTGCCGATTTTGCTAAACGATCGTATATTTTTTTCCTAAACGATCGTTTAGTAAAATCTACACGATCGTGTAGCTTCTCCTAAACGATCGGCATCGTGCTATGTGATAGTGTTTTTTTCCCTCCCACTTACTTATCGCCTATAAAATTCGTGTTTCCTTCTTCCTCTACCAAGACCACGCTTTGGGTTCTCACGTCGAGAATACCCGGGGCTCTTTTCTAGTGGTGTTGTCCCCGCGGAGTTTGTGTTCGTGCTGCTGTTGTTGACGTTGCAGCTGTGCATTGGTAGATCGCTTAGAGGGTTCCGCTGCATTGAGTTCCAAAGATTGAAGATTGTCTTCAACTAGTATGGCAACTCATTCCCTTGTTATTATCTTGTTTATAGCATGTCGATAATTACTGTTTGTTTGCATAATTGTACGTTTGAATGTATAATGTATATTTCGGTCACGGTGAGATCAGAGCGATCCGAACGCGCTCATAAAACTCTTCGGTAAGAGATCCTTCAAACTCAAATAGAAGAAAGAGGAAGAGAAGGAGTAGGAGAAGAAGATGAAGGAGAAGAAAAACATAGAGAGGTGAGGGAAATGGGGATCTGAAATTTTGGGATAAAGAAAGCAAGAAATTGAATTGCTTGTGAGAAAGGGAAAACATGATATCTATTTTTTAAGGAAAAGGAAATGAAATTTTGGGAGTAAAATGAGCGCCAATCCCTTCTCGTAATGTGAACAAGACTTTTTTTTTTCCAATTAATTGCTAGTTTTTTCCTTTATTTTTAGCTAAAACACACCTTTTTATTTAGCTTGAATAATCTTAATGATATAGTTACATGCTATGGAAAGTAAGATTTGTTATAGTGTAGATAAAGTTGGATGCCTTATTCTGATGACACTACGAATACGACCAACTTTGTAATTGTTACAATTTTTGTAAAGTGTTACAAACAATTTGATCATAATCGTTCATGTGGAGACATGTGAGTCGGGGTATCCTATACAAAGAGTTTGTATAAAATCGGGCCACGAAATGATTAGTCTCACTTTATAAAGTCATTACTTGAAAAGACTTACATTTCACTAGGATGAGCATAGGTAACTTGACCTTAATCTTGAGTGAGTTGTGAACTCTTGCCTATGAGAGCAATCATTTGATCTACATGGGTGAGAGTGGCTAGGTTTGCCGACTCAATATGCCTATAATTTTTGGGATTTGTCCGAATGGGGAGGTGAAAACACAACTACATAAGATGGAATTCACTCTTTTCCAGTCATAGGGGAAAGTAGATGAATTGCTCTTTTAAAGGCTGATTCCAAATCTTGAATAATGAGAGCCCTCACCTCTCAATGGCCAAAGAGAGGTCTAGATTATAGTTGGGATATAGCTAATTGTTTATTAGAATGACTAGTAGTACTCAAGGAATTAGATGTAACTACAAGGAGTAAAATGGTAATTTAACCCAATTGTAGTTACGAACAATTTGTGAAGGGTCATCCTACTGTTAATTGACTATATCCATAGATACATAAATATATCTACAGTATAAAGAGTGCAGTTGTCTGCCTTTAATGGAGCATGTCAAGTAAAAGAATGTTGATTAATTTAATTAAAAAAGTTTAATTAACTAATATCGTATCATTGGAGTTTCTAATTTGTAGGTTCATGAGGTCATGCTAGCTCAATAAAGGTTAAATAAGAATATATTAATGTTAGATTAATTTCAATTATTCAAATTAATTAAAGAAAATTAATTGTATGAGATGCAATTAATATAATTTATATGGATACATTATAATATAATGTTTAATGAGAGAGATAAATATTTGAATATGATTCAAATATTAATTATATGAATAAGAATCATATAAAACTAAAGGTTAAAATTAATATGATTCATATTAAAACTATAGGTTGTGTGAGAGAATATAGTTTGAATATGATTTAAACTGCCCTAGTTTTTTTGTTTTTGTGTACGGTTGTACTAATTTGACTTTTATGATGTATACCCCACTAGCTTTAGGACAAGTGATAGTTTGTTGGGGTTGATGCTCTAAATCTCGTGGTCTTGTAATTTGTAAATGTAACTATACAAACAATTTATTTTTCTAATAAATCAGAGGTATTTTATTCAACATTTATTTGCATTAATCCAAAAACTAATAAACTAAGATCCAAGGTTATCATTTGTAAGTTAAACATGTATGTGGAAACATATAGGTGGATCATGTTTAAATGATAACCTAAACGGTCTGTAGTAGATGGATAAGATTTGGTGTCTTATCTTGGTGACACTACGAATACGATCTGCTTTGTAGTTGTTATAATTATTGTAAAGTGCTACAAGTGATCTGATCCTGATCATTCATGTAGATATATGTGAGCGGAGATATTCTATACAAAGAGTTTGTATAAGACCAGACCACAAAATAAATAGTTTCTCCATATAACATTGTTGCTAGAAGAGACTTACATTTCACCAAGATGATCATAGGTGACTTGACATGAATCCTGAGTGAGTTGTGAACTCTTGCCCATGAAAAAAGTTCTTTGATTTGTATGGGTGAGAGTGGCCAGTTTCACTGATTCAATATGTCTACCATTTTGGGAATTCGTCTGATTGGGGAGTTGAAAACACAGCTACACAAGAAGGAATTCACTTTTTCCCTAACATTAGGGTAAATAGAGAGATTTCTCCTTTAAGGGTTGATTCTAAGGCTTGAACAATGTGGCACCACACTCTCTCCTAGCTCGAGAGCGGTTCGGTATAGTTGGACTATAACCTATTGTTCATTAAAGGGATCAGTGGTACTTAAGGAGTTAGATGTAACTATAAAGGCAAAACATTAATTTTGGCCCAAATGTACTTACGAGCAATTGTAAAGGGTCAATGTACTGTTAATTGGTCATATTCAATGGACACATAAATATATCTATAGTGCAAAGAGTGCAGCTGTCGATTTTTAGTGGAATGACTGGAAGTTAATGGAAGTTGATTAATTTAATTAAAGAGTTTAATTAATTAATCAAGTACCATTTAAGCTTCAATCTACAGGTACATAAGGTCCCCTCATTAGCTCAATAAGGATTGGTGATAATCGAATTAATTTTGGATTAATTTAAATAGTTTAAATTAAATTAATTAAATGAAATCAATTATATAAAATATAATTAAAGTAATATATGTGATACATCATAATATAAAGTTTTGTTTGATAGAAATAAATATATGAATATGATTCAAATATTATTTATATGAATGCGATTCATATAAAAACTATAGGTTAAAATTAATATGAATATGATTCATATTTATACTATTGTCTAACTGAGAGATTGACAAACTATATGTTATATTATACATGATAAAATATAAACTATAAGTTATATGTTATATATGATATAACATATGGTTGGATGTCAATGATATAGGCGGTTATTACTTGAATTTCAAAGTTGAGAATTTTGAAATTTTATTTTTAAATAATAAAAGGGAGGGACTTATTTTTTTGGAAAAAATAACAACTTACTCCTATGTAATCTCTCAACTCTTTTTTTCATGTTAACATTGAGGGGTTGTGAAGTTTTTTTTAAATTTTTATTTGACTTCTCACTTCACATTCTGTCTCCAAGAAGACTCTCTACAGAAACAATGTCCTCCCTTAAACAAATTTCTCCCTTCTCCCTTTCTTTCAAAATTGATTACTGAAGCCCACACCTCTCAGTGATCCTCACCCTTAAGAATAATGGGGAAGAACTATTGGTAATGTCCATCGTCGTACCTACGGTTGTGTGTTCGTGAATTCCAAGGAGAGTCTGATCTGTTCGTGACCGGAGAGGATTCGTGAAGATTTTTAGTCTTCAAGGGTAAAATCCATGAATCCCTTTCTTCTTTTTTGTCTTTTGTTAGAAAAGCATGTTTAATTAGGGTTGTTTAATTATTTCTAGTTTCTAGACTTTGTGTAATCAATGTTCTTTAAAATTAAAATTGGGACACGATCCCTCTGTTGCGAGTAGTCACCTATTCCTTTCATAAACTTGTGATGATTATATTATATATGATATAATATAAAATTTTAATTTAGTATAAAGTTATATACATTGGAATTAGTTTTAATGTAATTCTTTAAATTAAATTAAGGATAACTCCTTCCATCATATTAGTGGTAGAGTTATTTTGTAACTCCTCCCTCCTCCTTTTTCACATAATTCTACAGAAAGTTTTGAAAAGAGACAGTATGTTATTTTCTTCTATGTAGTTCTTCTTTCTCTCAAAATCTCTCTCTAAAAGAAATCCAATTCCCTCACTAAAATTAAGTAGATGAGCTTACAACTCCGTCTTGATCCTTATCTTGAAGATAGCCAAGGGAGGCTTTGGTGGTGTCCAAGAAAAGTTATTTAGTCTTGTTGTGTTCGTGAGGAAGATCTTTGTTCGTGACTTTAGAAGATGAGCATGCGAAGAACAATTTTTTCAAGGGTAATTTCATTGTGATCTTTTCTTCGTCTCTCAGCAGCATGCTTAAATTAATATGTTTGTTTTGTTTATTTTCTTTGTATTTTCTCTTTTCAAAATTGAACTCCAAATGTATGATGTTCACATGCTTCCATGAGGAATTCGATTCCTTTAATTTAAGCATCCATGTGTTGAATAAAAGTCCCACATTTTCTGTTCAAAATCATACATTAGAAAAAGCTTGAAGTGGATGAAGACCAAGTGTTGATCATTCCAGAATTTTTAGTTGCATAGCATATGTGCATGTTCCAAATCCAAAGAGGAGTAAAATTGACGACAAAGGAGAAACATGAATTTTTCTTGGTGCCTGTGAGCAATCAAAGGCGTATAAACTGTACAATCCAATCATCAAGAAAATTATCATCAGTCGCAATGTTGTTTTCAATGAGGCAGAATTCTGGAGTTATGATGAATGCAAGTATGAACAAAAAATATTGGTTGATTTTGAAGATGGAGATGAAGGAATAATGCAACAGGTTGAAACAAATGATGAAGCAATTGCCACTCAAGAAATTCTAGCTGTTAGTGCAGTGGAAAGAACTCAACGAGTCAGAAAAAGTTTTGCTTAGATGCAAGACTATGTGGTAACTGGAATTGACATATCTAATGACCCAGTTGTTCATTTGCTTTGTTTTTCGATTGTGATCCAGTAATCTCCGAAGAAGCTGTCAAAAAATCGATGAATGATGAGATAGTAGTCATTTGAATAAACACCACCTTTGAGTTAACTAAACTTCCAAAAGGGAAAAAAGCTATAACATGAAGCGGTCTACAAGACTAAATTAAATGAAAAAGGCGAAGTAGATAAATATAAAGCAAACCTGATCGATAAAGGCTACAAGCAAGAATTTGGTGTCGATTACAAGGAATTGTTCGCTCCAGTAGCTCGACATGACAATATCAGATTGGTGATAGGATTGGCTGCATAAAATTCTTGACCCATTTTTTAGCTGCATGTAAATCGACATTCTTGCATGGCGATCTTCAAGAGAAGGTATTCATCAAACAACCTCTTAATTTTGTGAAGCTTGGATGTGAAAATTAAGTTTATAAATTGAAAAAGACACTATATAGGCTAAAACAAGCTCCCCGCACTTAGTATAGCCATATTGAAGCCTATTTCCTACATGAAGGATTTCAAAAATGTCCATATGAGCATAGTCTTTTTGTTAAGCTTGAAGAATATGGAAAAATGCTTATTGTATACCTGTATGTTGATGATTTGATTTATATTTGAAATGATGTTGCCATGTTTGAGAAATTTAAATAGTCTATGAGGCTTGAGTCGACATGTCTGATCTTGGAAAGATGAACTATTTTTTAATAATTGAAGTGGTGCAATCTCCGATTGGAATTTTGATTTTGCAGAAAAAGTATATGCCAGATGTATTAATCAGATTTCAAATAAATGAATGCAATTCAGTTAGTACACCAGTTGAATTTGGATTAAAATTGCATAAGAATTAGGAAGGAAAAAAGGTGAACAACACTCTTTATAAACAAATTTTTGGTAGCTTGATGTATTTAACAACAACAAGAGCATGAAGATACACCAGTAGTATTCCAAGACAACATTTTAATTTAACATTTCCCCCCTTATTTATTAAAGACTTTAACATGTTTACAATAATCTATCTAACTTTCATACATATAGTTCAATTTCCTATATTCTTTTATCACATGATCCGAGCCATGCCCTAGAAATTTACTAAGTCCCGGTGTTATGGTGGTTTGTAGACTCCTTCCTGAATGCTCCGCTTTGCTACCTGGGAGGGGGAGGGGGGAGAGGGGATATAAGAAAACATTTGGAAGTGTGTAAGCTACTAACCAGTCAGTGGTGCTTTTAAAATAATAATCACTTTTCAAAACATATTTTTAGGAAGTCAATCACATAATCACAATTTCAGTATAATTTTTGCATGATCATGTGTAAATTCAGTCAATCATCATCCTTCAGTTCCATGTTATACTTGGCATGTTCATATCATCATACTATCAATCATAACAACTTTTTATGGAAACTTTCTTATAACCCACTTTTCCCGCCAATGTGCACATCGACAATTCTTTTCCCGCTAGTCATGCTTAGGTAACTTGACTATATTTCCCGCCGATCGTCACCGACTATTATTTTTCGTCGATCGAGGCCACCACTTAGCCTACCCAACCTAACCTTGAGTTGTTCTCACCTCAATTTGCCAGCTAAAATTTCCTTTTTTTGCATGAAATCTCCTTCACTCACCTCCTGCTTAGGGTGATAAGACCTTCATTGCATGAAATCTCCTTTGTCCACCTCCTGCTAGGATTTTGTGTGAACCTCCTTTTTCCACCTAAATCACTTAAATACTTAAACATATTTCTCTACTTAAATTGTTTAAGACTTATGATCGTATAACTATTGGCATCTTCCCTTGGAGTTTTTCCATCAATTAGTCGTACCCTTTGTTCTTAATGCATAGCAACTCACCCTTCCTTCATCAAAGTCCCATTTAGCCATCACATGAGTTGGCCATCACCAACGAATAGGGTGGCCACTCACCCTCGACACATGGCTTGCTAGGTATGCTTGCTCGGCCTACTAAGCATGGACGCACGACGATAACCATCGACGTATGGGTGTGCTGCTTAGGCACTTGCGCGCTTGGCCGCATAAGTGCGTTCAACTGCATAGGGGCGTCTCGCCGTATGGGCGTGCCTCGCCGCATGGGCGTGCACTTGGCATAAGGCATCGACGCATGGCTACTCGACAGCGCTCAATGCATAGGATGGGCATCCGGCTTGCCCGCTCGACACATAGGCAGGGCGCTCGGCATACATGCTCGACGCATGGGCTGCGCGCTTGGCCTCAGCGCATGGCCTGTGCACTTGGCCTCGACACATGTCCTGTGCACTTGGCCTCGACGCATGGCCTGCGTGCCTAGCTCACTCGACGCATGCCTCGAATGCATGCCCTGCTTGTGTCCGCATGCCGTTGCATTTGTTGTATGCAAGCCCTTGCCCATTTTTCAAGTCTTCTTGCTTCCATCCTCCAAGCACTCTTGCATTCAACATATTTAAGCCTTCCATATGCGTTTGGTCTTTTGGTCACCTTTTTGGATAATTTAGTATTAATGTTTTCCACTATTTGCTCCAATATCCTTAGGATTTTTTTCTTCTCTATTTAACCTCCCACTTTAGATTTAGTGTTAGGGTCTTACATATGCATTATGTAAGTTTGATACATGGAGAACCCAATAGAGATGTCTCCTTGTTGCCAAAAGAGTTTTTCCATACTTGCAAGGACAAAAAGAATTTGGAATGTTTTACAAGAATGTGATGAAGTTAGATTTTCTTAGTTTCACTGACAGTGATTATGCAAGTGATATAGATGATAGAAAAAGTACTTCCAACTACGCATTTATGCTTGGTTCAAGGGTTGTTTCATGGTCAATTAAAAATCAGTCTATCGTTACTTTGTCAACTACTGAAGTCGAGTTCACAGTATCAACTTCATGTGTGTGTCAAGTGATTTGACTAAAGAAAATTCTTGAAGAATTGCAGTGCAAACAGGAAAAAGCTATTGCAATTTATTGTGACAATAACTCAGCCATTAAACTCTTAAAAAAAATCTCGTTCTGCATGTAAGAAGCAAGCACATAGATGTGAAGTTTCATTTCCTAAAGGATCTCATGAAGGATGGAACAATAGATGTTTTCTACTGCAAAAGTGAATATCAAACGGTCGATATAATGATCAAACCATTGAAGTTATCTATGTTTCAGAAATTTAGGAAGTTAATGGAGTCTGCTCATTTAATGAGCCTAATTAAATTGAATGTTTGAGAACTTTCAGTTTACGGGAGTAAATGTTGTCAAGATAGATGACAAGGTGGTCAATCAATGAATCAACAATGGTTGACCTTGGTGTAGCTCATAATGTGGCATTTCTTACCTATCGTTTCCCCTCTCTCTATTCCGTTTTTATCTAGCCTCTTATCATTCTACACGTGTAGCTTTTGTAACAATATTGATTCCTTTCAAGTGTATATATATCCCCCTTCTATGGTCAATACGATACAGGGAAATACAATATACAAAAGATATTAACCTGAGTATCTTATCTATCTCTTTCTGCCTTTTATTCTTCGGTTTATTTCAAACCTCAACCCCTGGTATCAAAGCCAAAAATGGCAACTTAGCCCTCGATCTTCTCAAGCTCCAACAATGGTAGCCCATCTAGACCTCCTCTAAACCAATTGCTCAACCAAGTTACGTCTATTAAACTAGATCGAACTAATTTTTTACTCTAGCAAACCCTAATCTGGCCAATACTAAGGAGCTATCGTCTTGAAGGTTATTTGACTAGCGTGAAAGTATACCCAAACAAATTTATAGGCATAATGACTGAAGTAGACAATGAGACCGTAACAATCGGTGAAGGAACCAGAATCGATAAGACAACTTCGAAGGAGCAGCTAAGTCCAAATCCGGACTATGAAACATGGGTGGCAGCAGACCCACTTCTCCTTGGTTGGCTATACAACTCAATGTCACCTGAAATTAGAACTCAAGTAATGGGTTATCAATCTTTCTAAAGATCTCTAGGACGTCGTTCAGTAGCTCTTTGGTGTCTAGTCTAAAGCCGAAATGGACTATCTAAAACGACTTTTCCAGCAGACAAGGAAGGGATCGCTCAAAATGGAAGAATATTTGACCATTATGAAGAAATATGTTGATAGTTTGGCTCTTGTCGGTAGTCCAATATTTATTAATGACCTAATTTCTCAGCTTTCTGGTCTTGATGAGGAATATAATCCCGTGGTGGTTGTTGTTCAAGGAAATGCAATGTAACCTAGATTGATCTACAATCTAACCTCTTTCATATGAAAAAAGGCGAGAATATCAAACAACTCTAAAATCAGGAGTAAATACTTTGTCATTGTCCTCCTCTAATACTAATCAATCTTCTTCTATAAATGTGACGCAGACAAAAGGGCAGCCAAATTTAAACCCTGCCTCCAGCCCTAATCAAAACCAATAGAGAGGTTTCACTCCTAATAACTGTGGCTGGGGCAGAGGTCGAGGACGTGGAGGATACTCTAATCGACCCATATGTCAAGTGTGCTCCAAGGTTGGACACACAACAAATGTTTGTTTTATGCGTTATATCAAGGACTTTAACAACCCAAATCAAATTCACCTTCATGAGACTACAGGCTCTCCATCTAGGTTCAACACTCCTCAAGGTTTTTTTTTACCACAAAATTCATTTACAGCAAACTCTGTATTGGTCACTCTAGAGACTGTAATTGACCCTTCATGGTATGCCGACAACTGAGCATCCAACCATGTCACTACCAACCCCCATTATCTACCTCAACAACATGATTACACAGGTACTGATCAAGTCATTGCAGCTAATGGATCTTCTCTATCCATCTCTCACATTGGTAATACTGTCTTAACCTCACCATCCAGATCCCTCAAATTGAACAATGTCTTATGTATTCCTTCCATATCTAAAAATCTTGTTAGCATCTCTCAATTAACCAAGGATAATCATATTGTTGTTGAATTTCACTCTGATTCTTGTATGGTTAAGGACAAAGTTACGAGGGAGATGCTAGCGACGGGAATACTTAAGGATGGAATGTATCAATTGGCCATCCATGGACATACTATAAATAAGTACTAGACCCTTATTGTTGTGAGATCTGATGGTTCACGGAATGCCCTACCTAATTTTTCCTTCGCTTGTTTACTGATGAGTCACCCTTGAACATCAATGTAGTCACAACCAAATCAATTTTGAATAAAAGACTGGGTCACCCTTCCCCTCAGACTTTAAACAAAGTTATCAAGAGTTGTAACCTCCATATCTCATCTAATGATAGTTTCTCCTTTTATGAAGCATGTCAGTTTGGTAAAATTCATGCCCTCCCCTTCCCCACCTCTGCTTCTTGTGCCTCTAAGCTATTTGAATTAGTTCACACCGATGTTTATGAACCTGCCCCAATTTTATCTGCAGATGGTTACAGATACTACATCCTCTTTTTCGATGACTATAGCCATTTCACCTGGTTATATCCTTTACGACAGAGGAATGATGTGTTTCAAATGTTCAAAGATTTCTACACATTAGTCTCAAATCAAATTAACTCTACTCCTAAGATACTGCAGCTTGATGGGGGAAGCGAATATAAACTTATTATCATTGCCTGCAATCAACTTGGAATTCAAACATATTTCTTGCCCTCACATGCCTGCCCAAAATCGACACGCCAAACGAAAGCATCTCCAAATAGTTTAGAACAACCTCATCCTTCTTGCTCAAGCAGTCATACCTCTCAAGTTCTGGTGGTATGCTTTTCAGATGGCCACTTCTTTAATTAATGGTTTGCCTTCTTCTTCTCTATAGGGCTTCTCACCAGTACAGTTGCTTCATAGAAAATCCATGGATGTCCACTCTCTTTGCATTTTTTGGTGTACTTGCTACTCGAATCTAAGGCCTTATCAGAAGAACAAATTTGATTTTCACACTGAAAAGTGTGGGTATCTTGGGCCATCTCCAATATATAAAGGACATCGTTGCCTGAATGTTGAAGGACGGATCTATATCACCCGTCATGTGAATTTCAACGGAGCTAAGTATCCATTTTAATCTGGTTTTGGAGCCGCCAAACTAGCCACATTAGTGCCATCAGCCTATACCCCAATCCTATCCTGGTTTAGGTCTCCACTTATACCTCAGCTCACACAACCATCATCTTCTATCCATATGTCTCCCAGTCCAAGTTTAGGCCCAACACATTCATCTCCTATTCCCTATCCAATGTCAGGATATGAGCCCACTCCCTAATCCATCCCCACAAATGCTTCATGTCCCTCTACCCACTCCCCAATCCAATCTGCTGCCTCTTCACCTGATTTGGTCCCATCAACTACTTCATCCATACTTGACTCCTCAAACCTAATACCCGCCTTTCAAGTCCTCATCCTCAACTAACCCCTAATTTTCCATCTGTCTCTCCTTCATCTGTGTCTCGTCCTCCTCAGCCCATTTTCAACCAACATCAATGATCACCAGGGCAAAAACGGGCATTTTTTGCCCAAAGGCTTGGACTATTACCACCCCATCCACTTCACCAGCCCTGTCCACATCGAACCTAGTAAGATCTCTGATGCCCTTCTCTATCCACAGTGGAAAGTAGCTATGGCCAAAGAACTCTCTGCACTACATCGTTTGAACACCTGGTCTATTGTTCCAAATTCACCACAATACAATGTTATAGGGTGTAAATGAAGGAACTCTTAAACAAGAGAATCTATGAGCGGATGCGGATCTTTCCGATTTCATTGTGACCGAATTACCACACATACATCCTAACAAACAGATATGCATTGTGACACTAATTATAGGCATGCTTTCACAATTAAAATACAAAAGACTGACTAAACATACCAGTTGAAGATAATCTTTACTCGAACTCAGTCCAGCGGAAGCAACTCCTTTATGCTCTTTATCGCCCAGCAAATAGTCGCCTAACAGCACCACGATCGTCTAGACGAACAACACCGCACAAACCAACAGCAACCGGGGACGAAACCACCACTCGAAGCCCTCAGTATTCTCAGAGTGAGAATCCAAAGATTGAACTTTGATGGAATTGGTAGAAGGAGGAGGAAAAGACGATCATGTAGTACGAACAAGCAAGTGGGAGATAGTAGATGACTATCGTATAGTCAGGTGCTTGTCGTTTAGAGAAATATACACGATCATACAGGTTTTGCTAAGCGATCGTCTAGCAAATGGTAAGATATCGTTTAGGTTTTCTCGGCGCGCTAAGCGATCGTTTAAAAAAGTAAACGATTGTTTAGAAATCACGTGCGATCATTTAGTGCGCAGGTGTACGGTCGTTTAGGACGATGGGCACTATCGCATAGGCTCTCAACGCTAAGCGATCGTAAAGTTTTCACACCGTTAGCAAATTTTCAGCGTCTCTTTACAAAATGAAAACAATTTTCATTTTATTCATCAGTTACAAGAACCGAATTCGATCTTCCCACTTTCACACAATTCCAGAGAAATTCTCGACCAATTATCTCATAACTGCCTAAATAATTAAATAATGAATATAATCATATTATATTCTTGACCTATAGTTTGATATCATATATCTACAATAGTAATTTCTCCTCTACTTGATATAAATCATATTTATATCCAATTTCCTCCAAAATAATGTATCTCATACATTTAGTCAATTATATCATATATAATCAAACTCTCTCTTGTCAATTTGAACATTTCAAACTGACCCAAAAACTGATTCTCAACTTTATCCAAGCTACCAAGGGGACCTTATGGACCTATGGCTCGAAGCTCCAATGATACATGAATAGCTGACTAAACTCTTTAGCCACGAGATCCACCATCCGTTAACTATCATGCATTCTACTAAAGACCAACAGCTGAACTCTTTTTACCATAGATATATTTCTGTGACCATCGAATATAACCAATCATGAGTACGATGACCCTTCACAGATGCTCGTAAGTATAGCTGGGCCAATTTACCATTTTTCCCCTGTAATTACATCGCACTCATTAAGTACCACTGATCCCACTAATGAACAATACAACATAGTCCAACTATATGTGAACACCTCTCGGGCTAAGAGAAGGTGTGTGATTCTACATCGTTCAAGCCTTAGAATCAACCCTTAAGAGAGCTATCTATCTACTTGCCTTTGCTTCGGGGAAGAAGTGAATTTCATCTTGTGTAATTGAGTTCCCAACTCCCAAATAAGACGAATCCTCAAAATGGTAGGTTTAAGTCGACAACATGGCCACTGCACCCATGCAAATCAAAGAATCTCCCTCAATGGCAGGAGTTCTCAACTCACTCAGGATTGAGGTTATGTTACCTATGGTCATCCTAGTGAAGTGAAGCCTCTGTCATGAACGGTGTTATATAACGAGACGTTAACACTTCGTGGTTAGGTCTTATACAAACTCTTTGTATAGGATGCCCCCGCTCACATGTCCCCTACACGAATGATCAGGATCAGACCATCTGTGACAAGTCACAACACTTGTGACCATTCCACAAAGGGGGCCACATCCACAGTGTTACCAGGATAAGGTTTCCCTCCTATATCCATATACTACAGACCATTTTAGTTATCACTTAAGACATGATCTACTTATATGTCACCACATACATGCTTAAGTTACATACAGATAACCAGGGATTTTAAGTCTATTGGTTTGTGGTAAAGCAAATAAAACATTTAACTAAGCAAAATCAAGAAGTGAAGTAAAATATCATATATTATACATCACAAGCATTCATACAAACTATTTACAAACAACAAGACACGAGACTTTAGGGCATCAACCCCAACAGTAAATGGGTCTTCTGTCTCAAGCAGAATGTTGATGGTTCAATTCAGCGACACAAAGCCCGCCTAGTTGCTAAAAGTTTCTATCAGACACTCGACATTGATTTTTTAGAGACTTTCAGTCCTATAGTAAAGGCATCTACAATCCGAATTATCCTATTTCTTGTTGTGTCGAATTGGTGGACCTTACGACAACTCGACTTCAACAATGCCTTTTTAAATGGCATACTAAAAGAGGATGTCTACATGCCTCAACCACCTGGTTTTTAGGATCTTACTCAACCAACCCATGTCTGCAAGCTAAACAAAGCCATTTATGGCTTAAGACGAGCTCCACGGGCATGGAATGATGAGTTAAAACATTTTCTAATCTTCTATGGATTCTTTGTAAGCAAATCAGATGTGTCTCTCTACTTTCTACACAGATCATCACTCATCGTTCTCTTCCTCTTTTACGTTTATGATGTCATTATGACGGGTAACAACCCTACATTTATCTCCCAACTTATCACTACCCTTAACTCCAGATTGGCTTTAAAAGATCTGGGACAACTGAATTATTTTCTCGATATCCAAATCACATATCAACCGAATGGCATTCATCTCAACCAGTCCAAATTTATCTTTAATCTGCTCCACAAATTCAACATGTCTTCTGCCAAACCATGTCCTACCCGTACTGTTTTTGACAAACTTTATCGATACACAATGGCTCTCCTCTCGATGACTCATCCCCCTACTGGAGTGCTCTTGGTGCATTACAATACCTTGTAAACACTCGTCCTAATATTGCCTTCATCGTTAACAGACTTAGCCAATTTCTAAAAGCTCCCATTGATATTCATTAGAAGGTTGTTAAACGCTTTCTCTACTACCTCAAAAGTACCATGAATCATCATCTCTTAATCCAGCCGAGTCAATCATTGAATATAACTGCCTTTTCTGATGTTGATTGGACATCTAGTGTTAATGATCGCAAGTCAATTGCTACCTATTGTGTGTTTCTTGGTACACCTTTAATCTCATGGTCCTCCAACAAACAACCAGTTGTTGATTGATCAAGCACAGAGTCTGAATATCATGTCCTTGCACATGCTTTTGCTGAAATAACCTCGATCCACCAGTTACTTGGAGAGATTGGCTTCACTTTTAATGACACACATGTCCTATGGTATGACAATATTGGTTCTGGTGCCTTAGCCTCCAACCCTGTGTTTCATACTCGAATAAAGCATATCGAACTTGATGTTCATTTTATCCATGATATGGTTCTTAATCACAAGCTTGCTATCAGATATGTTCCTACCAATGAACAACTTGTTGACTGCCTCACAAAATCTCTTGGTCACTCTCAATTCATCTATCTTAGAACCAAACTCGGTCTAGCTGTCGCCACCCCAAGTTTAAGGAGAGATGTCAAGATAGATAACAAGGCGGTCAATCAATGAATCAGCAATGGTTGACCTTGGTGTAGCTCATGATGTGGCATTTCTTATCTATCCTTTCCCATCTCTCTATGATGTTTTTATCCAGCCTCTTATCACTCTACACATGTAGCTTTTGTAACAATATTGATTCCTTTCAAGTGTATATAAATCCCCCTTCTATGGGCAATACGATATAGGGAAATACAATACACAAAAGATCTTAACCTAAGTATCCTATCATTCTCTTTCTATCTTTTATTCTCTGATTTATTTCAAACCTCAACCTAAGTGAACTTTTTAGTTGTCCTAATCTGTAGCTAATGTCCTAACCTTTTGGAGTTTGTTATTCATGTAATCACTTTACTAGTTGTTTGGCATCAGTTCTAGATTTTAGCTAGTTTTTAGCTTTCGTCCATTATATCTAATGATTTAAATATATTTATTTGCTGAATAAAAGTTCAAATCAATTTCCACTTCCTTTTATCTCTTCTACTCAACTATGATATTTTGCTATTTCAGTAACAAAACTTGTAATATAACCTTTACCTTTTTACATGTAGTAAAATTTTAAACATTTTTCAAAAAATGAACACAATATTCTTATTAAATTTTACTTTATTTTGAGTTTTCAAAAACAAAGTTTGAAATTAGAGACTTCTAGAAACAGAGAGAAAAAAGGTTACCATTAAACAAATATGATTTTATAAGTTAAATATATATAATCAAACATTAGCTTTGCCTGTCTATTTCGTAGCAAGCCTGACTCTCGATAATACATTGATCAATTTGATCCGTTTCCCATAACCAAGAAGAAATTTTCTCAAGCTCCCATTGGTCCAAATTACATCCTTCAACTGATCCATTATCTTCCCAATCCCAATTCATCCATTGATCATTTTCCAAAGCTGAATTCACAGAAGAAGAACATGACCCATTTTGATGATCTTCAGTAGTACATGTCACTTTCTCATTGCATCCATTATTTCCTCTTGATTCCACCATTCCGCATTCATTAATTTCATTATTCAGTCTCTTTATTTCACCATCTAGCCAATCATATGGTCCCAAATCTTCTCCACTTCCATCATCCATTACGGGGCTCAATACTACATTTTTCAATCTATTTTGATCTCCTTTATGATCGTCTTTTGGGTTCAACCCTTCTTCTATTGCTTTCCCTTTGATTGTAGCAGCTTGTAATTGTTGGTTTTTCCTGATGTTTCGCTTTCGCTTCGATGCAGGAGAAATATCGAGGATGCCAGTGATGAGTGAAGAAGACTTGGCAGAAGGTCGTGTTAGGGTATAGATTCTTCGACTTAGATGAGAGTTCCAATAGTTTTTTATTTCGTTGTCTGTTCGGCCAGGTAAATGTCCCGCAATTAAAGACCACCTAAATAGCAATCAAATCCAACAAGAATCATTTAGAATCCTAATTAACCCAAGAACCATACATCATCATCTTGTGTTCACCAATAACATCTTTAATATTGTTATATATCTTTAATATTATTATACATGGAAGGAAATCAAGCAAAATGCATGGGAATAGAAGTAATTGGACATAATAGATAATCTAAGGGTCCACCAAACTTTAGTTTTAGTTGGGCATATTTAATTATTTGTATTGGGACAGACAAGATTGAGTGAAATGGGGAAACGAAACTCTTGAGAGTATAATGGCGTTTGTCGTTTGCTCTTTGTTTTTAGGGTTTTCAATATTGTACGTCAATAAAGTGTGGTCCGGGAAGAACAAATGCTACAGCCTGAATGTTAATTAGCTTTAAAGAGGAATGGGGACTGCATCCTTCTACACAATACACAAGATTTTTATGACATGGATTTAGTTGTTTGGATCAAATAGTTCCATTTTAGAACAAAGATTGGATCAAATATAATTTTTTTTTATCATATATGAGGTGCGAAAATCAAGCCTCATATCAACTTTGAATTAATAGAATAAGCTTATGTTTTTTTTTTTCCTTTTGATAAATGTGGGTTGGAGTTTGAATCTTTAATCTCGAGATTATTGTGCATACTTAATGTCAGTTGAGCTACGCTCATTTTGGTATAGTATAAGCTTATATTAGTTAAATTAGATTCATGTTGATAAGTTAGATCAAAATATATATTAAAAATGGGTTTTTTTAAGATATCAGGAGGAGTGTCACGTGAAACTAAAAGTAAAGTCATTAGAAATTAATGTGCAAAATTAGATAAAATAATATCATTATAGAAATATATGGAGGGTCACTAATCCCAGTGATAAAAGAAGTAAATTACAATCTCAAAATGTAAATATTGTTTTTCAAATTGCCTTGAGTGACTTTAGGCTTTATAATGTGCTTGTAAAATAAGTATCTTAAATATATATATATATATATATAGATAAAATAACATTTGAGGTTAGCGTCTATTTGGTCAAGAAGTTTTAGAAAAGATACTTCAATCCTTAAAGGTTAATGGTTTCTCGATTTATTTTGACTAATAATTAACTTTAAAAAAAAAAGTGATGTGACATATTAAGTTACATATTCTAAACAAGGTAAATTTTTTTATTAATTTTATATCTTTGTAAGGTTATTTTGATTATTTTATTTTATTTTTTCTTTTTTCCTTCTCTCTTTCCTCTTCCTCCTCCCTTCTTTCTCCCTCCCCTGCATCTCTCTAAAAATAGGATATTCATCGCAGGGACCTCCGAAAATTTCAAGGGAGCAAAGCTCATTCTTTTTATTAGTAAAAATGTACATTTTCAAGGGTAATTTCGTGGCAAACCAACGCATTCAAGGGCAATTTTATGGCAAAACAAATTAACCATAACTAAAAAAACACAAACATAACATAAATATCTTATTTCTGCCGCCATTGATAATCAGTTCTCAAAACCCTCTTCGTTTCATTTTTGTTCAAGTCTAAAAAGTTCACTGAACCCCCATTTCCCTCAAACTCCCAAAACCCACAACCTAAAAATGATCAAGATTACAACCCACGAATTCGCACGAGATCCATAAGTGAATAATTAAGTTCCAAATAGAGTCAAAGAAGGAGAATTAAAGGGAGAAGAACGAAGAGGCTGGAAAGTATAGCGTTTTGGAGTTGGAATTTGAAGAACCAAATTGATGGATTTGGGATTTGTTTTCACAGAAGAGTATAAAGGTTCGAGCTTGGAGGTTGGGGAAAATGGAAGAAGATGAAAGCTATGTGGTAAAATTTAGCCCTACCTTTGAAAGCTTGGTCGGGCAGCCATGGAGGAAGAGCTAGGCTTCAAAGGAATGGAGGCGGGAGAGAGAGGAGGGAGGAGAGAAAAGGGAAAAAGAAAGAAAACAAATAAGAATAAATCTAAAGAGTAAAATCCACCTATGTTAAACAAATTAATATAAAATTAATTAAAAATTTGTCACCTCGTTAAAAAATGTGCCAACTCAATATATTTGGTCACTTTTGGGTTAGTAAAAAATGTCGAGTTAATTTAGGGACCATTTAGTAGTATTTTTCAAATCTTGAAAGTTAAAGTTTTTCTTGAATCCACAGACTATATAAACACTAACCTCAAATCTTATAAACCAAAAGTGTATTTTATCCAATTTTATTTTAATTATAAACACTTTCATAAGAGTTTAATTTTCTAAACTTTAAATAGAAAATAACTGCAAAAATATGAACTTTTTATTTTTTTAATAAAATAGGGAATAGAGGGATTCAAAACACAAACTTCTTGATCACTATCACATATATTAGTTGTCAATGGAGTTATATTCGCTATGATTGATATGATTTTTATTAGTAATGAAGTTAATTAGATGGAAATTTTTAAATTAAAAAGATCAAGTTACATTATTTTTCTTAGGTATATGCACATTTTTTTACAATGTCAAAGAGAGAGATCGAATTTTTAACTTCGAAAAATTTGATGTAGGTGAGACTCACTACATGTTCAGGTCAAATATATGTGTTTATATACATGTGTTTAGTTTATAAGTAAAAAGAGACAAAATCAGTGTTACAACATGTTTTTATGAGAGGATTTAATTTGTTAAAAACCTTACAAATATATGTATATTTGACTTCAAAAGAATTTGTATATATTCTTTTAAGAGAGAGAGAGTTAAAAATTTTAAAGACCGAAATAGGAAGAAAAAAAGTACACATAGAATTTTTATTTTTATTATTGACTTCGGAATCGATAATCTTATTTAACTGTAAAAAATAAATGATCAGAAATATAAGAAAAAGTTGATTATCATAGCAAATTAAGCCAGTAATTATAAGGTCTGAAAAACTTAAAGTAACTTTTTATTTGGCATTTTCTTTAATTTCTTGCCAGTAACATGAAGATTATAGTTGAATTGAAAATAAGTACCTGTTGCCAAAAACATTATGTAGCTTTACAATCAGTTGTTCTTCCTCAGCTGTGATGTTCCCTCTCTTCACGTTTGTCCTTAGATAGTTAATCCATCTCAGTCTACAACTCTTTCCACACCTTAACAATCCTTTACCATAAAACCATAAATATGTCTCAAAAAACATGTCCAATAAAATTTTTGCTTGTTTTCTTACTGTGACTTTTAGTATTTTTATTAAACAGACATTTGAATTAATTCTTAGGTCAAAATCTAAAAATAAAAACAATTTTTTTTAGTTCTAAAAACTAAAACTTGCATGGATTTTGAAAATATTGATAAGAAATGAAGGAGAAAGTAAAGTTTATAAACTTAATTTAAGAATTAATATTAATTCTTAATTGCTTTTTCTGAATTTTCTTCATTTTTGGATACTATATAAGTTTGATAACGACATTATTTCTTTTTTAAAATAATAATAATAATAAGTCAATGAAAATCAAAACCATCATCAAACAACGACTTTTTCTTTTGCTTTTCTTTGTAAATTGATCTTCTTAACACCAAAACAAGAACAACAAACAAAAAAACACAAACAACTAGTCATTGTAATCAATCTACAAGAAGAGGAGAAGAAAGTGAAAATGTATTTGAATTGAATTGAACCTGCATTCTTGGGCAAGGATCTCCATGAGCCTTCACCATTGGCTTGAATATAATTGATCAAAATCTCATCTTCTTCAGCTGTCCATCTTCCCCTTTTCAGCCCCACTTTTTCACAACAAGGAGCTCTCACCATAGCTCTCAAGAGAAAAGAAAGATCAAAGCAACAATGGCAATATAAATGACACACAATAACAATTCTTTGGCTAACGAAGATAGTGTTATATTCTCAATAACTCTAGAGAAAGAAAGAGGAGTTGCAATATTGCATTTGGGGAGGTTCTTCCCTAAGTTTATAGGGTTTGGGCTAATTGAAGGGAAAAGCGATAAACTTAAAATATTGCACCCTTTTTCCCTTTCCCACTTCATTAATTATATTGCTACCGTTTCTCTATATTGTGATGGCCATATTTAATGCTACAACTGTGAGATGGGAGTTATTACCATTCTGTTTAAAGGTAAATTTGTAGACCACGTCATTCATCCATCGTGGATGAAAAATAATTATGTGTGTTATGACATAAACAATCAACAAGCAAAGAATCAAATAAAAAAGTAATTGACATTTGATCTCATCATTCATATAGAGATATGCGAGTTGGTGTATCCTATACAATGACTTTAAATAAGATTGGACCATGAAATATATAATCTCTCTTTGTAACATTGTTGACGGAAGAGATTCATATTTCAAACGACGACCTATGTAATTCAATCTCAATCCTGAGTGAGTTATAGACTCTTAGATATGAGGGATCGTCCATGATTTGTATGGGTGAGAGTGACCCAAGTCACCAACTCAATATGTCTACCATTTTGGGAATAGACCGAGTAGGAAGTTGAAAACAAAGCTACAAAAGATGGAATTCACTTCTTCCCGCCTTTAGGGTAAGTAGATAAGTTATTCCCTTAAGTACTGACTCTAGGACTTGAATAATGGGTCCTACCCTCTCACTGGGCTAAGGAGCTTAGTTTATGGTTGTACCATAAATAGATTGTTCATTAGAGGATCAGTAGTACTTAAGGAACAAGAGGTAATTACAGGGGTAAAACGATAATTTGACCTAGTTATAATTACGAACAACTTGTGAATGATCGAATTATATGTAATGGTTATATCAATTGACACAAAATATTCTACAGTTCATAAGAGTGCAACTATAGGTCTTTAGTGGAGTGTCTCATAGTTAATGAATGTTAACTAATTTAATTAAAGAGTTCAATTCATTAATCTCTGATCATTAGAGCTTATAATTGTAGGTCCATTAGGTCTCTACTAGCTCACATAGGGTAAAATAAGAATAATTAGTTTTAAAAAAATTGAAATGTTCATATTAAATAAGGAAATTTATGTTTATTGTATATGATACAACTAATATAATGCATACAGATACATTATAATATAAAGTTAATTTTGAATGAGATTCAAGTTTAAACTTTAAAATATGAGAGTATTAATATTTGAACGAGGTTTCAATATTAAATGAATATGAATTGAATTCATATTAAAACTATAAAATAAAATTAATATAAATGAGATTTATCTTGATACTACAAGAAAAATAACTTTCAGTGGCGAGTAAAATGCGTTGTTAAAGCAAAATGCCGCTAAAAGTATTAGCAACACGTAGAGGCGTGCCGCTGTGAATGTCGCGGTAGCCATGTAATTGAAAGTTTTAGTGACATACTTACTACGTGCCGCTAAAACTTGCTATAACATTACTAAAAGCGTACTTTTAGCAACATATGTTTTGTCGCTATTTTTGTTATACAGTGATATTGAAAACTCATCTCTAAAAGTTAAGTTATAAGATTGTTACTAAATGTGAATCAATGGTCATTGCAAGTATCTTTTGCAACATATATAAACGTCATTAAAGGTATTTCATTAATTTAAAAAATAATATTTAATTTAATATATAAAGTTGTTATCACTAGAACAAAACTAGGCTATAATGTCAGCCAAAAACCGACATTATAGGGGATACTGACCGACATCGAAGAATGTTGACTAACAAATATTTATATGGATATAATAAAGTAATAAGATATTTGCATACTAAACTTTCAACAAATATAACAATTAACTAATTCACTTCAACAAAAATAATATAATTATTCGTCCCTCCACAAGCTATATTCAACTTACAAAGATAAACAAAATTGGTAACTATAATAAGTACAAGACTCTAAAACCTTAAAATTAACCCTAAATGATTATCTTTTTGAGCTTAAATACTTCATGAAGTCTCATTGTCAGTTTCACTACAGCTAGCTCTTTTCCAATGAAGTCGTTAGTATCACTACACCCAACTTGAACTCAAGTGTCTTCTTACTTCTGTCTTGAATGTTTCCAAACTAAGAGGAAAGACTAATAAATCCGAAATTCATTTGACAAAATGCATAAACATAAATACAAAAGCACACATAAACAATTCAACATAAACTCAAGTTAATGATACTCATGAACTTAATAGAAAAAACAACAAACTAGAATTTGGCAAAATATATAAACATAAACAAAAAAGACTTATAAACACATACAACTCAATGGAAACCATAAATAAACTTAACAACAAATTCACCTGGAAAACTTATAAAAAATGATTTGGGACCTAGCTGAATGTATCTGAATAAGTCTGAAACGTATCCAGAGTTTGGAACTACACCGCACCTGCCAACAAAAATTTCCAAATGTTTAGGACAATTTTAAAATACTTTAAACAAGTTGGAATGGGTTTCAAGTGAGTTGATACTTACTAAACATAACCAAATAGCACTGATACCATTCTCGTAGTTGTGAGAATAAGCTTACTCCTACAAACTTGAAGGCATTAAAGGAATTTCAGCAAACAATTATAAAAACATACATTAAACACCCTAAACAATTATAAAAATTAGTGGTGGATCCAAATTCAACTCCAAACTTAAAATAAGCTTCAAACCTAAACATAACCATAATTAAAGGTTCCAAAACTAATTTCTAACAACCAAATTGAATCTAAAGGGTTTCAAAACATTAAATACTTACCAAGAATGTGCCAAAACGCTTCGAATATTACTGGACAGTGACCTTAAACACCCTCAAAACCCCATTCTACAAATTGAAATTCAATGGGTAATAACCAATTAGTGTCGAAATTTCATGAGTATCTAATATCTTCCAAAGAAATCCTTAAAACTCACCTAAAACATCTTATTACTTTCAAGGAAGGGGAAAACGAAAAGGGAGAAAGGGAAAACGAAATGGGAAAGGGATGGAGCTAAAAATTAGGGGTGCATGGTGGAGGAAAAATAAAAAGGCTGAAAATCTACCCTAGTTCATAAAATTTTATGCATTCTTAGTAACATTATACTATGTTGCTAAAGTTATAAATATTTAATGACATGAATTGACACATTGTAGAATCTTTTAATGACACAATTTTAAGTCACGTCGCTGATAATAATGTTTTGTGACATTTTTTAATATATTGCTATAAATAAAATTTTACCAACGAAAATTGCTATGTCACTAAAAAAAATTATTGTTGAAAAGGAATTTTCTTATAGTTTTAAACTATAAGTTATGATAGAGAGGTATATTAGAATATAATTTAAATATATATTTAATTAAAATAAATAAATAATTTAATTTAATTTAATTTAATTAATTTGATTCAGTTTAAAATTAAATCAAATAAGAGTAACTCCCTGCAGTTGCAAGGGAGTGATGAGTGGATTAACTCTCCTCACTTAACTTATTAAAATCTTTGCAATTATAGCTCTCTCTCTATTTTTACGTGAAAGCTAAAAAAGGAAAATACCCACTCAAATTTCTCTCTCAAGCCAAAAAGAAAAGAATAGACAAGAGTTCTCTATCAAAAATATATTACTACTTTCAAAAGGTTTCCACAAACTTTTCCTTGCCAAAAGAATAACGGGGAAGCCCTTTTGATGGTGTCTTGCTTGTGAGTGAAGAGTTTGCGAAATCAATCAAGATTTGGAGAAGTTTAAAGAAAGGTTTTCAAAGGTAATCATTCTTCTCCTTGTGTTGTAAATTATACATGCTTAATCTACTGTTTAATTGGGTTTTTGTGTTTTAATTATTGAAATAAATTGAAGCAAAACGATCATACGCTTCCACACGAAATTTGATCCCTTCAATTCATTAGCAGGGAGAAAAGTGTCTCATTAGCTTGAGGAGCAATCGAGAGATAGGGTAAATGTGAAACCTGAATTTCCAATTTTCCTACTTAAGCAGGTGGCTAAGGAAATTAACTAAGTGAAAGTTAAATCCTATATTAAAGTGAAGGAAATTTCTAAGTGTTGAATAGATTTTCCTTGAGTAGTTTTGAGTTAAGCTTTACTTGATGAAAGTTTGGCTAAGTGTTGGACTAAGCATTGCTATGCATTGGCCATAAGATCTTGGAGAGATTACTTGGGCAAAGGGAGAAGAAAAAGTGTGAATTTGGAAGCTTGACTTTTGGGGAAAAACTTGAAAAATTGGCTAAGTATAAACTTATATGATGGATGCGTTGGATGTGTTGGATGATGGATGCGTTGGATGCGATGGATGTGTTGGAAGGGTGGTATGCGTCCATACGGCTGAAGGAAGAAAGTTGAAAGTGATGCGTTGGAAGGTTGGGAAGGCACGAGGGTCGGTGGTGCAAAGGGCATGCGGACACAAGGATGTGCGAGGATGCGGGGCCAGGCATGCGCTGGAGGGTTCCATGCGGCCGTCCCATGCGTCGGTGCCAAGCGCTCATACGTCGATGCGGCCGAGCATCCCATGCGTCGATGCCTTGCGATCGAGTGTCTTATGCATCGATGCCAAGCACCCATGCCAAGCGAGCTATGAGTCGAGGACGAACGACCATCCTATGCGTCGATGCCATGCGACCGTGCTAGGCGACGATGGATACGTTGGACGCGGAAACTCTGTTAAAGCATAGGCCATGCGATGGGCTAGGTTAGACACATGGTGGTTGGCTCTTACGATGGTTAAGGCTTGCGATGACTGAGTAAATTGGGTTGCGATGGTGCTGTGTTAAAAACCAAGGGGAACCAAGGGTTGCTATGTGTTGATTGCATACTATGCGTTGATGGCCAACTATGCGCTGATGGCATACTATGCGTTGAACATCCAAGGGTTTGTGGACGCATATAAAGGATGAGCTCATATGGAGGACATCATCCGGACATGTGGCTTGTTAGGAGAAATTTGTAAACATTAAGCAAATTAGGTGGATGCATAAGAAGACATGTAAAAGATGAAGGCTATGCATTGATGAAAGGAGAAGAAGACACTTTGGCTTGCGCTGATGTAAGAATGCGTTGATGGTATGAGGAAAAGACACTTGGACATGCGGCCAAGTAAGAAGTGTTGGTCGTGGAGCAATCTTAGACGCCTATAAATAGAGCCAAGGACTTCAGATGAGAACTCAAATTCTCTTGAAAGGACATAAAGAAGAGTGTGTGAGGACTAATTGGGAGAAGACTATGCATTGATGGAAGAACGCATGCGTTGGTAGCAAGATCGTGCGTTGGTCAAGAAGTTCCAAGAGGAGAAATGTTGTCGGGCAGAAAAGACAGAAAGTAGCATCAACTTGGAACGAGGAGTTCTCCCAGAATACTCGTGCGTTTGATGTGATTTCAAAGCCATCTGAAAGTTAAAAGAGTCTAGTTTTCAGGGTAGGGCTGCCAGAGAAGAAGCTCCAAGGAATTGGGCTGGAGAATAAGGAAAAGACAGAGGGGTCGAGCTGTCGGGTAAGCTGAGCCAGTCTTGATATTTTGATGTTTCCAGCCAAATCACGAGGAGTTCTAAGCTAATACTTTGAGGTAAGCTTCTTAAGATATTGATCATATTTATAGAACGAAATATCTCGAGATAAAGCCTATAATTATAAGTAATTTGAGCCTTAAGTTGAATCTGGATCGTAGGGTTTAAAAGGGAGCCCGAGGTGACCAAGGAACTTCTAAAGAGAAAGGTTCCTAAACGATCAAGGTGAGTGGTTATTGTGTGTTGTATTGTTGATATAATTACTATTATAGGTAAATATATATAGGAGATAATGTTAAATTGGCATGATCAAGGATATATGTTTATTGATTACTATGCTTGTTAAGATATTGCTTGTATGTTTGTTTTTGGAAACTGAAATTGTACCCGGGATATATAGTTAACATGCTTGAAAAGGTACTTGGCGGCAAAATATAGTTAGCTTCGGTCAGCGAGAGAAATGATAGTTGGTGGCGACCGGCAGAAAATATAGTCAAGTTACCTAAGCATAGCTAGCG
This sequence comes from Benincasa hispida, assembly GCF_009727055.1. Lineage (NCBI taxonomy): Eukaryota > Viridiplantae > Streptophyta > Magnoliopsida > Cucurbitales > Cucurbitaceae > Benincasa > Benincasa hispida. The sequence continues at coordinate 19,946,743 of NC_052349.1, forward strand.
GGAAAATAGTCGATGTGCACATTGCGGGGATAATAGGATACAGGGAAAGTTTCCACAGGAATTGTTGTAGTCTTAGTATACGTGTGAAAGTACTGGGAAAATGTAGGATTCATGTTAGGGATAACCAGTGGTAAAACTGAGGATATTTCATATTATGTAATAACAGCGGTCAAGCTGGGATTGATTGTTTTTAAGCAGCAGTTGAGCTGGGATTAATCCAGCGGTCTGGCTGGAGAAATAATTGTGAACTTGTGGTAATGTTCTTGATGACTATGCATTGATTTCTAAAAGTATAATTCTGTAGTCATTGTTTATCTAAAGGCACCACTCACTTAGCTTTATAGCTCATGTTTTCCATGTTTTATGTTTTATCCCACCCCCCCCCCCCCCAGGTAGTGAAAGGTGAGGAGTTCCAGGGTACTGCTAAGGTCAAGGTCTGCCACATGTCACAGTTACACTTTCAGAGGGTTTTACAGTTGTTGTCTGTAAACTTTGTAGTTAAGTCTTGAAGTTGTATAAACGTTACATTGTTGTAATAAAATGGGCCTACTTAATCAGTGGATTGTTGAACTTGTTCATTGGTATTAGAATTATTTTCGCAAGAGTTTTTAGGTTGTAAGTTTCAATAAAAGGATTGATAACTGCTGCAATCACGCCCTTTCTCAGCACTCCCCTTAATTCCTAAATAGAATAGTCTCAAAATAAAGTCCAAAAAAACAACTGAATAATAGTCTTCATATAACTTACGTTTGGTCATTTGGAGCGTCGGATTCAGAGCCTTTCAATAATGTGCATGTTCAAATAATAAGGTTGATAATTTTATACCATTAAAAGACGAAACTTTGGAATTTGTGTTGCTTTTATTGTACCTTACCATGTCTATGGCAGGGTGTTCTTCACGGTTGAAGTTTTCATTTTAAATCTTATAATATAAGAAACTTCTTTTTATTATGAATATTATAATAATAAGTAGATGTCCATTGCTTAGTATCCCAAAAGTCGTGTGTCACCCTTCGTGTTGTTCATGTGCCTTGTATTTATTCATGTTTGGTGTCTATATAAGTCCACATTCTACTTGTCACTTTGTCTATAAATAGTGGCATTTGGTGGATCTTAAAATCACACATACATTGGTGATAATTCCACTTCAAAATTCCACTAATTTTCATGTTATTCAATTCTATAATTTTAGTTATTTTATATTATATTATATTATATATATTTAATATTATTATATTATATTTTATCTATACTCGTGTTCCCGTTGTGTTCCTCAAATTCACAACACGTTATCAACACGAGCTCCTGTCGTTTTTCCCGCTAAAGGTAGATCCTAAAGGTATTTCAGTTTTTCCCTCTTCGTTATAATTAATAAATTTAATGTTATTTGCATATTCAATATCTATTAAATTTCTAACATAAGTACAATATTTTATGATAATGCTGCCATGAAAAATCTCACAAAATTAGAATTTTCTGCCCTTGATATTAAGGGCAATAATAATTTGTCATGGGTACTTAATGCCGAAATCCACCTGGATGCTATGAATCTTGGGGAGACTATTAAAGAAGGAAATACGACATCCAGTCAAGACAAAACAAAAACTATGATTTTCCTTCGTCATCATCTCCACGAGGGATTTAAAATGGAGTATCTTATAATAAAAGATCCTCGTATCTTGTGAAAAAATTTTAAAAAGAGGTATGATCATAAAAAAAACAGTTATTCTTCCTAAAGCTCGTTATGAGTGGATGCACTTGAGGCTACAAGATTTCAAATTAGTAAGTGATTACAACTCCGCATTATTTAAAATCAGTTCGAAATTGTTATTATGCGGATAAAAAATTACTAATGTCGATATGTTAGAGAAAACAATTTAAACATTTCATGTCTCGAATATGCTCCTATAGAAGCAATATCGAGAGAAAGGTTTTTAACAGTATTCTGAATTGATTTTATCTCTTCTCGTGACCGAACAAAATAACGGTTTATTGATGAAAAATCATGAATCTCGACCAACCAAAATGACACCATTCCCTGAAGTGAATGTTGTGAATTTTAATAATAATCGTGGTCGAGGTCGTGGAAGCGGTCGAGGTCATGACCGTGGCAAAGGAAGAAATAATTATTTTTGTGGTGGTCGTTTTAATCATTCAAATTTCAAAAGAATCACACAAAATGATGATCAAAAAGGAAAAACTCCAAAAGATAAGATTTCAAAAAATGTTGAAAATAAATGTTTCTGATGTTGAATGACTAGGCATTAGACACATACCTGTCGTATGTCAAAACACTTAGTTAACCTCTATCAAGAATCCTTAGAGGAAAAAGAAAAAAATGTGAAAGCAAATTTTGCATACTTCATACCAGGATAATGACATATTTGACTCATCCCATATGATAAATTTGGATGTGGCGAACTTCTTTGAAACTCTTGAAGAGAGTTGAAGAGAAGATTGACATATTTGATGGAACATCAAGTGTTTCTTTTGATTTTGAGAATATCTAGACTTAATGTTATTGTTTTCTTTTATCTATCTTCATGTTTTTTTTTTAACTTTTGTATATTTTAAGTGTTGTTTTTCTTATTGTAATTATTTTCTATTAATGAGGAAACATGGATCATTTTCATATGTTGGGTGTTTCAAAAATGAGCAAAGAAAATCTATGTCTGGAAGACAGTGCAACTACACACACATTACTTACAAATAAAAATATTTTTTCAAATTGACAATGCTGAAAGCAAAAATAAATATAATATCAGGTTCTGCAAACTTGATCGAAGGTTTTGGAAAAGCAAATATTATTTTGCTTACATGAACAAAATTTACAAACAATACATTGTTCTCTAGTAAATCAAAGAGAAATCTTCTAAGTTTTAAAGATATACGTTGCAATGGTTATCATATTGGGACTGATAGTAAGAAAATGTGGAATATCTATATATCATATTCGCTGTCTCAAATAAAAAAGGTATATTGGAAGAGTTTTCTGCTTTATCTTCTGGATTGTATTATACTCATATATGAGTAATTGAAACATATGCAACAATGAACCTGAAATTCATGAATCCAGACATATTTACAATTTGGCATGACTGATTGGATCATTCAAGATCTATAATGATGAGGAGAATTATTGAGAATTCAAATGGACGCCCATTGAAGTACCATAAGATTCTTCAATCTAATGAATTATCATGTAATGTTTGCTCTCAAGGAAAATTGATAATTAGACCATCACCAACTAAAGTGGGGATTGAATCGCCTGCATTTTTAGAACGAATTCATAGTGATATATGTGGACCCCTTAGCCCACCAAGTGGACCATTTAGATACTTTATGGTGTTAATAGATGCATTCAATAGATAGTCACACTTGTGCTTATTATCAAGTCGAAATCTTGCATTTGCAAGATTACTTGCTCAAATAATTAAGTTAAGAGCACAATTTTCTGATTATACAATTAAGACCATTCATTTTGATAATATTGGTGAATTTACATCCCAAGCTTTTAATAATTATCATATGTCAATTGGGATAAGTGTTGAACATCCTGTAACTCATGTTCATACACAAGATGGTTTAGTAAAATCATTCATAAAACGTTTGCAATTAATTGCAAAATTATTACTTATGAGAGCTAAGCTTCCTTCATCTGTATGGGGACATGCTATTTTGCATGCAGCGTCACTTGTACGTATTAGGCCAGTAGCTTATCATAAGTACTCGTCATCACAATTAACTTATGGTCATGAGCCAAATACTTCCCATCTGAGAATTTTTTGATGTGCAGTATATGTTCCAAGTGTTCCACCACAACACACTAAGATGGATCCTCAAAGGAGGTTAGGAATATATGTTGGATATGATTCCCCATAAATTATTAAATATCTTAAACCCCTAACGGGTGATGTATTTACTGCGCGATTTACTCATTGTCATTTTAATGAGATAAATTTTTCAACATTAAGGGGAGAATTAAGAAGTTGGAAAAATAAATTACATGGAATGCATCGTTATTGTCTCATTTAGATTCCTGTACAGATCAATGTGAATTTGAAGTTCAGAAAATAATTTATTTGCAAAATGTAACAAATCAATTACCAGATGCATTTATAGATGCAAAGAAAGTAACTAAGTCACATGTACCAATTGCAAATGTTCCATAAAAAATTGATATCCCAACACAACAAGTTGTCTCTAATGAGTTTGAAGCACGCTAGAAGCGTGGTAGACTAGTGGGTTCCAAAAATAAAAATCCTCGAAAACGAAAAATAATTAATAATGAAAAATACTTGGTTGAGGATGTAAATACCCATACAGAAATCTTCGACATGACTAGTGAGGAAGGTAAAATAACTAAAGATAATAATGAGATTTCAATATACTATATCATGACAGGAAAAAGATGGAATCGAATTAATGTAATTATTGACAACTTTTTTGCGTATAATGTTGCTCTTGATATTATATCTGAAAATGAGGATCCTAAAACAAAATCTGTTGAAGAATGTCGACATAGAAAAGATTGGATTCGTGGAAAGAAGCAATCGAGGTAGAATTAAACTCACTTTTAAAACGTCAGGTTTTTGGACCAGTAATCCAAATACCAGAAGGTGTTAAACCTATGGGATACAAATGTTGATTTGTGAGGAAAAGAAATGAAAATAATGAGGTCACAAAATATAAAAGCAAGACTAGTTGCACAAGGTTGGTATTGATTTTGAGGAGACGTATTCTCTAGTGGTGGATGCAATTACATTAAGATATTTAAATGGCTTGACTATGTATAAAAGTCTAGATATTCATCTTATGGATGTAGTCACAGCATATTTATATGGATCTCTTGATAATGATATTTATTTGAGAATCCCAGAAGGATTTAAGATACTTGAAACATATTCATCAAATTCCCAAAAATGGTATTCAATAAAGTTACGGAGATCACTATATGGATTGAAACAATCAGGACGGATGTGGTACAATTGCCTAAGTGGATATTTATTGAAAGAAGGATATCAAAATAATTCAATATGTCCATGTGTTTTTATAAAGAAATCACAATCAGGATTTGCTATTATAACTATATATGTTAATGACGTGAATATAATTGAAACTCTTGAGGAGTTTTCAAAGGCAATAGAATATCTTAAGAAAAAATTTGATGTGAAAGATCTCAGGAAAACAAAATTTTGTCTTGGTTTGTAAATTGAGCATTTAGCAGATGAAATATTTATTCATCAGTCAACTTATATAGGAAAAATTTTGAAAAGATTTTATATGGATAAAACACATTCATTAAATATTTGAATGGAAGTCCGTTCATTGGATATAAGGAAAGATATATTTCAACCTTGAGAAGATAATAAAGAACTTCTTGGTCCTAAAATACTATATCTTAGTGCAATTGGTGCACTCTTGCTAATAATACAATACTAGATATTGCATTTTTAATAAATTTATTAGCTAGATATAGTTATTATCCTACAAAAAGACATTGGAACGGAATTAAGCATATACTTCATTATCTCTGAGGAACAATCGATATGGGTTTGATTTATACAAATAAATCAAATTTAGATCTAGTTGGTTATGTAGATTCTAGATATTTATCTTATCCACACAAAGCTAGATCTCAAACAGGTTATTTGTTCACATGTAGAGAAACTATTATATCATGTCGATCGGTGAAACAGACTATAACGGCCACTTCCTCAAAACATGCTAAAATTCATGCAATTCACAAGACTAGTCAAAAATGTGTATGATTAAGGTCAATGACTCAACACATTCGTGATACGTGTGGCTTGTCTTCTAATAAAAATCCTTCAACAATGTTATACAAAGACAACACAGCTTGCATAGCCCAAATCAAAGGATGATATATTAAAGTAGATAGGACAAAACATATTTTTCTGAAGCTTTTATACACTCATGATCTTGAATAAAATGGTAACATTACTATACAATAAATTTGTTCGAAGAATAACCTGGCAAACTTATTTATAAAGGCATTACCAATCGCAACTTTTGAAAAATTGGTGCACAACATTGGAATGCGGAACTCAGAGATCTTAAATGATATTTTTATAAGGGGGAGTAAATATATTATATTCTTTTAGGAGTATGTGTTGTATGAAATATATACTATTTTTCCTTCATCAGAATTTTTTCTCATTAGGTTTTTCCTAGTAAGGTTTTAAGGAGGCATATTTCATATATATATATGGGATCTAAGGGGGAGTATTATGAATATTATAATAATAAATGGATGTCCATTGCTTAGTATCCCAAAAGCCATGTGTCACCTTTTATGTTGTCCATGTGTCTTGTAATTATTCATGTTTGGTGTCCATGTAAGTCCACATCTTACTTGCCACTTTGCCTATAAATAGTGAGATTTGGTAGATCTTAAAATTACACATACATTGGTGATAATTCCACTAATTTTCATGTTATCCAATTTTATAATTTTAGTTATTTTATTTTATATTATATTATATATTTAATATTATTATATAAATATATTATTATATTATATTTTCTCTATATCTGTATTCCTATTGTGCTCCTCAAATTTACAACATTTTTTAAGACTTCCCTGTAAGAATTTTTGTTTAATTTATATAATATTTGGTCTAATGTGGGATCAATACTCAATCTTGTGTCTTCATAGGTTCACCAATTTTTGGTTTTTTAAGGCTTCCATGTAAGAATTTTTGTTTAATTTATACAATATTTGGTCTAATGTGGGATCAATACTCAATCTTGTGTCTTCGATACTCAATTTTGGATATGGAAGCCCGATTTTTCTAGATAGAATATTGGTTTCAGATTTATGAGCTCCAATACCATATTAGATAATAGGGGTCATTTCATTTCAAAATCAATTGACAATGAGAGAAGCAATTTATTTATTTTATAAAGAGGTGATGTCCCTTTAATTTTTCTTATGTGAAATACTCAGAGACTGTTTGACGCACTGAGTTGAGTTTATATATCTCGAGTTAATATGTTTGTGGAGTTTATATGTGTTTGAAATTCATATGTCTGTGTTTGGAGTGCTGAATTTATATGTTATGTGCATTTTATGCAATTTTTTTTTACATAAATAATATGCTTTTATATGATTATTTTTGTTTGGAAACTTTTTTATTCAATAATTCTACATATAATTTTTAATAAACTATAGATTGCACTTTATTTTATTATTTTTTAAGCACATATGTATTATTGGGAGTTTTAGAAAATGGGGTTTAGGGTTTACTTTTGGATCATGCATTTCAATTTTTTTTTTTTATTTAAGAAATTATTTTACAAATTTATTCATGTGACATTTCAAGTTAAGTCATTTTTTAAGTCATTTTTATTTTAACACTTTTAATAAAAACTTTTTAAAATAAAAACACTCATGTGTTTGATAAATGTTTCTCAAGAGTATTTTTACATACAAGTTTGTTTGATTTCCTACCTGATAAAAAGTTATTTTATTAATATTAAATTACTATAATGAACGACTATAAAATATTATGAATTAATAAAAAAAATTGAGAATTCAACGTTTTAATGGAACTTACGTACTTTTGTGTCAAAGAAAGAGTTCTATTGACAATTTTGTACGTCAACTTAAATAATATAAATATTTATACATGTTTATATATATTTTTAAATTAATAGTTATCTTTCATATTTGAATTAAGGTTTTATTGATGATTTTGTGTTACGAGTATCAACAAAACAAAAAAAAAAAATCGTTTGTCAACAAAGTCCAAATTCGTAGTAGTCATAATTTAAAAAAATGGATGTTGAAGTTGGTGGAGTGGCCGTCATCGAAGGTTACTAGAGTTGGCAGTCAACAGTAGTAGTTGGATGTTGCCAGAGTTGGATGTCAAAGATGGTCAAAGTTGTTAGCCATCGGAGGTAGTCGCCGAAGTTACCTGTCAGAGGTGGTAGTCAGAATTAGCCATCGAATGGTAGTTTCTGAAGTTGGTTGTCGAAGGTGGTCCCTAAATTTGAACAACGAGACATCGGTGATGATGAGAGCTGGGATGCACTATTGGTGGATATAGTATAAAATGTTGGTGTGACATACAAAGTTTGTCTCCCAAACAACGAGTGAGTTCATATCTCAACTCATTCCATCTCATCTCCTCAACCCAAACACCCCTCAAAAGTGTAAGTCAATAATATATCATTGTTGAGCTGTAAAAAATAAAATTAACAATGGACTAATTGACTATGATTTTGGTCAAAGTGGTTTAATTTTCAATTTTTCTATCTCACTCATTAATTAACATATGAACTCCAAAGGTTAAGTTATGAATTACTGTAAATTTTATTATATTAATAATTTAACATTTTCCTTAATAAAAATGAAGAAAATAACATTTCAAAATTTATGGGCATGATTAAAACATAGCTGTAAGTTTAAATATTCTACATAATATCTTAAAACTATAAAAGTTGCCCACCTATATGTATCATGTTGTGCTAAATTAACTCTTCCAAGAAAAAAAAATAATTGAACGATGTCATCACAAATAATAAAAGTTGAATGCAAATTCAAAATCTTTATATACATCTCAATTATCACTTGATTCAACGTCCGCGTTCTATAGTTTCTCCATCATATATATCCAATAAAACAAAACTATCATCAGTTACATGAAACATACTTCATATATTATTATTATTATTATTTTGTATGAATTGGCATCAATTTGAGCTTATTACGTGCAATGTTGGACTAAAATCAACACCTTAAATATGACTTTAGTCAAATACGAATCTTTTAAAGAGATTTTTTTATCATAATTAAAGAAAATAGTACATTTCAAAAACTATAATAGAATAAATGCCACACACACAATTTAATGGCACAAGGAATATTTACTCAAATAAAAAAGCAAGCAATTATTTACATTATTACACTGCAACCAAACTTTATTAAAATAAAAGAGCAGTACTCCATTATAGAACCAGCAAAAGGGAAACTCCAGTGTCTTCTTTTTGCAAGTGTACCACAATGCCCTATAATAAGGCTAAAAATTCTCTATAATTTCTGCTTAAAAAACCTACCAAAATAATGGGTAATCAAAGTCTGTCTATACATATGCAACCTCATTATTAAATTAGTAACCGCAGCTGCATATAAAGAATATTACTGTAACATCAGAATTTAAAATTAAGGTATTAAAAAAATGGGCCTTTTAGGAAATTGGAGTTAAGAGAGACTGATTTAGCAATCCCATCATATAAAAGGTCTGAAAATAATTGAGAAACATTGGGGCCAAATTACCTAACACAACATTTAAGACATTCCCTTTCAAACATTGAATGATTTCACATGCATTGGTACAACTGGGATAGGTAACTATATATCTGGAAAACATTGTCCAAAAAAAAACTGGGAAAGATTATGCATTGGCCATATGAAGTATTTTTCATGATTTTTCATTAAAAAAATAGAAAAAAAATTTACTCCTAAACTTTTGGAGTTGTATTAATCATTATTCTAAACTTAAAAAAAAAAAAAAAAAAAAAAAAAAAAAAAAAATCTCTTGTAAAATCAGAAAACCAAACAAGGGAGAGAAGCAACGTTAATTATTAACAAGACACATATATCATTTCTCCCCAAATAGAAAATAAAAACACCAAAAACATTACCTAATTAAGCCTTTGATGTTTAGAAGCAATCATGATAAAATGTGTGGTTGGCACATGTATAGTTCAAATACAATCAAGTGCATTGAGAGTGATTTTGAAATGTTGAAAATTATTTTTGTCATACTTATAATCACTTTGAAATATGTATTTGATCATCTAAATTTTATTTATAATATTTAATTTCATAAAACTAAAATTGATTTTGAATGATTAGAATTTTTTTCGAAGTAATTTTGAAATTATAAGATGTGATTTTAAGTATCTTAAAATCACTTTCAAATATATCTAACGTAACCTTGAAAATGATCGAATAAAAAAAGGATAGGGCTAAATTAGCCAAAGGGTTAAAATAAAACAAGGGATGGTACATAATGGAGTACTGAATGAAGGGTCATTTTGTTGGGGATTCCCTAAGCTAAGTTTGGAAGCTGTGAGTGTCATCATTTATGTCAGAAATATAGTAGGGTACAGAATTTAGTTGGTTCGGGGCTTAAAAAGTATAATATAGTAAATACGCATACAAGTAGTGCGTTTTTACGTAAGTATTCTTTATAGAAAAGTTTGCTTTTCCTTTAATAATATTAATTCTCCGTATGGACAAAAATAAAAAATAAAAAAAAAGAAATAAAACAACTCCAAGTGACATAAATTTCGCTCGAATATTGTGTGTGTTGTCAGTGTCGGGATATTAAGTAACTTCTAATATGTTTATTATGTCTTAAGTGTTAATTACCTTGTTCAAATGAAGATAGTTCAATTGCTCGCCCCTATCATTATTTATATTTATTCAATATAAATAGGAAGGTAGTTCAAGTTTTCAAGTTAAAAAGAAATTGTAAGGGAGTGTTTGGTTCACCAATATGAGTTGGATTGAATCGGTAGAAATTACAAACTCAATGTTTGGCCCACCAACTTTATATGTTGATGGAGTTGAGTTTGTAATATTTACCAACTCACCTCAACTCTTCCTCCCTCCAATGTTTTCAATGGCTTCAACATTGGTCACCACCAGTGACTACCGTTTCCACATTCTGGCGAGATACTCTAACGACTACTTCACACGCCAACTCCAATGACTAACTCCGGATTCCGCAAACCACCTCCAATAAAATAAAAAATAAAAATACTCCAGAAAAGACCACCTCCATTGAACAACTCCTGTGGCAACCACCTCTAACAGTCAACACCGACATTCACCTCAGATGACCAATTTTGGTGAAGACCACTTCCAATGATCAACTCCAGCAACAATCACCTCTAACAGCCAACTTTGATTCTATGTTTGGGGTGTAGGGTTGTTAATTTTATAAATAATAGTATTTTGTTTCCACTAAGTGCAATAATTATATGTAAATAAAATTGTAAAATATATTTTTATTTGTTAAGTTCACATCTCAAATGAGTGTTAAAAATTTGGGAAAATATATGCAATTGAATGGTAGAACAAAAAGTTATTAAAAAAACAAAACAAAAGACAAAAACATAATAATAATAATAATAATAATAATAACAACTCATAAAAAATTGGGGAATTGGAGCATAGGGTAGATTTTTAGGATTTGATTTTGAAAAATGGAAAAACCGACAAATAATAAGATTTATGGCAACTCACATTATAGGTACATAGTCACAAATTTTCAAATCCTTGTTTTACCCTTGTCTAGTTCGTAGTTTTTGTTATGGATGAAAATACAAATACATGGTAAGGGTAGAATCATAAACAATGACGGGTTCAGGGTAATTGCTAATATCTTAGTTCTCCACTTTCCCTCCAATCCATTCATTTGAAAATTTAAAAATAAACGCCTTCCTCAAAATAACCGCTCTTCTTGATTTTTCTCAGGTAGTTAAGGTTTCAATGCAAATTTTATTATTAGTTTAGATTCTGTTTAATCATTTTTCATATTAATCTAAGTTGAATTAAATATGCAGATTTTTCTACCAAATTTATATTTTAAATATCCATGTATTATCAAATTTCATTTATCTAATCAAATTTTAAATCTATTCAAATGTTTGAATTGTTTTTCTTTAAATCTATTCAAATGTTTGAATTGTTTTTCATTATTTTATACATATTTCTAATAAATTAACCGGATATTTTTCCATATCTTTTAAGTTTTTAATTTTTTTTATATATTATTAGATTTAATTGTACATATTAATTCATATTAGTCACTATCTTAGCTGTTATTTTGATATTACTTGACTTGCACTTAGTTGGTTTTATGTCTGAAATATTAAATACAATTTAAGTGTAGAACTTTATTAATAATCAAGATATAAATACAATGTAAGTGGAGACCTTGATTAATAATCGGTATATAAATACAATCTAATTGGAGAGTTTGATTAATAATCAGATTAATCATATTATAATCTAACATATTCAATTTCAAAACTGAAAAATGATCGTTATTTAGTAATTTTTGCCCTCTTTTGGAATTTAAATTTATTTTTAATATTAAAATTAGATTTTGATAACTACTTCACGAATTGATTTAAAATAAACCAATCTCTTCCTCTGTTAATTGATTCAAATTAGCTATTTGTTTTTATTTGATTTGACCACTTTTCGAAAATATTTAGAATTAATTAATAATTAATTTGTTTATCACCATTTGGATTTTAATTTATAATACATCGTTAGATTTTATATTATTTTATTCATTTTTTATTATTTTAAATTCAGATTAAAATTTTTTATTCTAATTAGAATTTTACATAATATTTTATACATATTGTCATCTAACAAACTATATATTTCATTTAAATTTGATCATTTTTTGTATTTTTTAATTACCTTTTATTCATTATCATCTTATTATATTATTATATCATTAATTTGTCTTTTTGACAAACAAATAAGTATTCACTCTTGCAATCTTGTTATTTTCGCTAGGCCTCTATTAAGCTTCTTTCATAGGTTTTGTGGTTGATGAAGTTATAAATTTGTTGAAGTTTATGAAAATGAAATTATGAATACATTGTAATTGTAAATAAACGAACTCTCTTCCTGATTTTTCTCCCTGAATTATATTTGAATTTATACTTTATTATCAAATTAGATTTCATCTAACTACTTTATCAAAAAAAAAAATTAATCATAATAAACAAAAACTTACTGTTTTTTCTCTCCATTTTATATTTGAATTTATTTTTTATTATCAAATTTGATTTTATCCAACTCACTTTCGATTGTTTATATGTTTGTTACAAATGCAATTGTATCTAAATATTTTTTTATTATTATTTTGTACATATTGTTATCAAATTAATTTGATTCTTTTTTTTTCTTTATATTTTCGACGTTTTCAATTTATTATTAACATTGATATTAATAATAATATTATTATTACTATTCTTATTATCATCATCATTATTATTTATAAAAAAAGATAACAAAAAACCCTAAATCTCATATTCTTCATTTTCTAACTGTCCAAAATCTCATTTTCTCCTTTGCAATCTCATGTCTTCAATATCTCTTTCTTGAATTCTATCATCTTGACTAGTTTTTAATGACTAACCTCATCAGGTTGCCGATCTTTTCTCGCTCGCACAGATGTTTGCTTTTGTTTCTACTTTGAACATCATTTTCAATTAGGACGTTATGGGAATGATAGTGTTTAAAGTTGGCTTTCAAGATTCTATGAGCAAAATGGTCACATGGAATGAAGATGATGAAACTCTCAATACAATCATACTTTCAATGGTCACATCAGTCTGAATAATTCCTTCACATATTCACTTGCCAAAAACAATTCACTAGTAAAATCAACTTTGTTTTTCTCGCCTTGGAGGAAGTTCGTTGTTGCATACATTCATAAGTTTATAATGATCCCCATCGACTGATCGTCATCTTCCCTCGCATACACACGTTATATAGGTGGGGTGATTTTTAATTTTGCTTCTAGAATGTATAGATACTATGTATTTGTTGTTCTAGAATGTCTAGCTATAGTGTATTTGTGGTATTTGTTGTTTTTGAAGCAGTGTATCTTTGCATTTTCGTTTGAACTTAATTTTGTTGTTTTAGAATAGTTTTTTCATTTACTAATTAGTATTTTCTAATATATAAATTCGTTTTACTATTTTTATAATTTTGAAACCTATGTTTTTAAGATTACTAAAAGATTGCACCATATATTCATAATCAACTCTACACCCAAACACAGACTTTCTAAACTAACTCAATTAAGCACCTTAAATATAGATAATTGTTATCAACTCCGTATCCCAAATTCAGAGCATTATTACCCACTAATAATTATTATCAATCACCTCAACCTAATTTTGCGCACCAAATGCATTTTAGATATATTTTCATTTTCTAAAATTTCTTGCTATTGATGCTTATTGATCATATGAAATTTCGAAGAAGAGAGAGAGATTTTGGTAATATTGACAATCCTGTAGATGATTGGAACTTTTGACAAATGGAAGTTAATGTGATTACTATTTTGATTGATTGGTTGGGTTTCAAAGAATAACTAGAGAAGAAAAAATTAAAAATAATAATAAAAAAAAGTAGTGTATCTTAAGTTGCACCAATCTCTATAATATCCACTAATTTTTTAATCATAACTAATCACACATGACAGATTCTTCTTCTTCTGTTTGGTCGTTGTGATTGAAGATAGGTTGTTAAAGAAGCATATACTTGAGGGATTTTTTATCCTAAAACTTTAATTTAACAACCCAAAAAAAATATCCCCACCCTCCTCTAAGAGGACATAAATTATTAGGGTTCATATTTTTTATTTTTGGTATTTGGTTTATTGTTAGACTAAAAGAGAAAAATCTCCGATTTATGTCTCTTTTTGAAGTTCATGTTATAAAACCTTTTTTTAACATTATACCATCATTTTGCACTTACCACTCATTAAGTGCATGTTTGGGAGTGATTTTAAGATGATAGAAATCACTTTTGTCGTTAATTAAAAATTATTCCTAAACAATCATTTAATCATACAAAATCAATTCAATATTTTATTTTATATTTTTAAACGCATTTTCATACTATTAAGATTGACTTTAAAAGGTTAAAAGCAGTTTAAGAATAAAGTTAAAAATGATAAAAATGATTTTAACCATTTTAAAATTATTTTCAAACCTGTCATTAGTTTTACCAACTAAAACTAGTACCCCAAATTTGATTGATAATTGAATGGAGTAAAAAAATTTTAACCACGATAGCTTATTTTATCCCACGGATTTCACCATTTTAATAAACTTATATATATATATATGCAACCATTATATCAACGAGGTCTATTTTCATTGATATATATATTCTTAATACTAGTTTAATAAATTTGAAAATTAAAATTATTTTTTTATAAAAGACAAAAACAAAAACTATTTTAGTATTTTTCTAAACAAAAAATAGATTATTTTTGCTCTGCAACATAAATGTGTGCGAATTAACCAGGAATTGGTATGCATGACTGATAACAATCATTTATTATTCGATTCATAATTGTGCTAGCCAATTAGAATTAAATTTTATATGATTATGATCATATAATTTATTAACTAAAATTTTTAAGTGAGATTGTAATTGGAATAATTGGTTTGCATTTCCTCCCGTCACAATCATTATATCATGTAGATTCATTGAATTTGATTTTTTCAAATAATAATTAATCCAAAGAATAATTAGTGAAAATTATTTAAATCACACCCAATTTACTAATTAAACTAACCTATGTAAATTAATTTGCACTAATTAATGAAAAATATTTTTAGAAAATTATAATTGCAATGGATATCTATTTTAGTGATAGTAATTAAGTATATAACAACACTTTTAAAATTTACAAAAATAAGAAAATCTATCAATTATGCGATCTATCGCTAATGGACTTCTACCAACGATATTGTTTATTATTGATAAACTCCAACAGGGTTATGGTTAACTATCTAAATTTTGTTATATCTGCAATCTTTTTGTATTGTACTTTATCTGCTAATATTTTGGGTTTGATTATAATTTCATTTTGCTAGAGAGTATGTGGATTACTCCTTTGATGAATTATTTCGTATTTTCTCAAGAGAGAATTCATTTCATGGTTCACGAATTTAGTCACATTATCACTTCTAATCACTTTTATCTGTCTGTGAAATTGAGTATTGTTGAGAGCAAACTTTTTTTTGAAAGTTTTGTGGACCTAAGTTTTGTTATGGAGCAAATAAGTTCATGTACACCTAATGAAGTCATTGACAATTGTGAGAAAATAATGAGTTCCTGAGTAAGACTTGACTTAGTAAGGACCCCATAAATCAGTGTATATCAGGTTAAAAGATTTCTCAACTTTTGTAATTCTTTCGAGGAAAAGTTAATCTACACTGCTTAGACATAGGAGAAACATTACAAACATAATTCGTAGAAGTCTGAATGTTTAATTCCTTAATATGAGCAAGATGATTAAAAGAATAATGTGTCATTCTAGCATGCAATAACAAAGCATCATTCTTATTACATTCAAAGTTTCTAACATTTTCTGAGAAATAGAGTAGGAAATTATCTATCCATAATCATGTTATTCCCAAAAATTTACTGTATTTTTTCCTTAGTAACTCTAAAACTATTTCCATCAATCTTGCATAAGTCCTTTTTAAGTCTCTGAATGACTATGAACCTATTCTTCTGGTCCTAAAATAGACATCCAAAGGGGTAAAAGATTACTCTCATGCTACTTTCCTTGGTCAACTTATTAACAGATAGCAAGTTGTACCTAAACTAGGTATGAACAACTCTTTCTTCATACCAAGATTATCATGCAATTGTACTAACCTTGTGTGTGTAACATAGATAATGGCATTGTTAGGTAGGTAAACAGAACTTGGTTTTTCAAAAGTTTGAGGTTTCATCATGGTTTCAAAATAGGAAGTCATATGATTGCTTGCTCCAATATCGACAATCCATTCATTATTAGGGAAAGAATGAGCACCTGAAAAATTTGCAAATGTAGTGCGAGCAAAGTTGGTATCTATGCTCCATTTTCCTTTTATCAGCTTCCATGGTGTTCATCATCCTTCCAAGGCTTTCAAGGCTAAGATCGATTTCTTCGATTTTTATGGTTTCAACCATGATGGATTAAAGAGTGTATCGAGAGAATAGAAATGAATAATTTTAGAGCAAGATCACTTTGATACTATGAAAAACACTAGGTTAGGATTTCAATCAAAATATATTTTCATGATAGATAATTATAAACTACAAAGGATGGTTCCTTATCCAACAACAATGAAAAACCTAAATATAAAGAAAAAAAATAAATTGTTATCCTAAAATTAGGAAAGAATAAAGGAGACTTAACTAGGCCAAACTATAATAGAAAAATTAATTATAAACAAAACAATCAAGCAAGAAAAATAAATAAAATGAATAAATCCATGAATAAATTTTCATAAATCTTCCTATCGGATTTTTTATAAAAATTCATTCTCAAACATATCCAATATGACCTTGAAAATGGCAGAATAAGAAAGCGATGAGCTAAATTAGCTAAAGGGTTAAAATAAAACAAGGGATGGTACATAATGGAGTACTGATTGAAGGGTAATTTTGTTGGGATTGCTAAGTTTGGAAGCTGTGAGTATTAGGGGTATTCAAAAAACTCGATGACCCGAAAAAGTCGATTAACCCAATTCAATCCGTGTGGTTTGAGTTGAGTTATCAACTCATTTGGGTTAGATTGGGTTCAAATAAATGAAAATTTTATGGATTAGTTCATGGGTTGGGTTAGTTCATGGATTCACCTAATATAACCCAAACCAACCCGAACAACCCAAATTTATTATTAACTTTAAGATATATTCTTTTATTACTTATAATACAATTATTTATACATATATTGATTTTAATTTTATTTAATTCTAAAATTTTTTGAATAATTTATTCTTCAACAATTCTTAAAAGTAGTTTCTCTACACTTTAGAAAGAAAATTTTCACTATATAAATTAAAATCGAGTTGTTAATCTTAATTCAATATATGAAAACAATTAAATTAGATTTTTACATATTTACGTTTTACTTCTTTTTATAACAAAATTTTAAATAAATGACTCGATTAACCCGAACCAACCCAACCCAAATATTTCATTGTTGGGTTGGTTTGAGTTCATTTTTTAATAAGGATTATTTGGGTTGAAAAAATTTATAATCCGAATAATTGGGTTGAGTCTAAAAAGTTTTTTCAACCCAATCCTTAGTGAATGTCATCATTTATGTCAAAAACATAGTAGAGGCAACCAAATTTAGTTGGTTCGGGGTTTAAAAAATATAATATAGTAAATACACATACAAGTAGTACGTTTTTACCTAAGTATTCTTAGAAAAGTTTGTTTTTTCTTTAACATTATCAATTCCCCGTATGGACAAAAAAAGAAAAATAAATAAATAAATAAAAACAACTCCTTCTAGGGACATAAATTTCACTTGAATATTGTGTGTTGTCATTGTCGGGATATTAAGTAACTTCTAGCATGCTTATTATATCTCAATTCGCTCGCCTCTATCACTATTTATATATTTGCTCAGTGTAAATAAGAAGTTAGTTTGAGTTTTTAAGTTAAAAGAAACTCTAATGGGTATTTGACTCATCAATATAAGTTGGGTTGAATTGGTAAAGAACACAAAAAAACGTAGAGATAGAGAAGATCGACACACGGATATACGTAGTTCACTAACAGTGTGTTAGCTACGTCCACGAGCAAAGGTAGAACAGTATTATTAGAGAGAATGTTTTTAGAAAATTACATCAAAACGGCACCTCTAAGGTTAGAGAGTTTATATAGCGCACTACTATAAACCCTAAGGTCATAATCATAAACAACTACAAATAAATAAATATGCTGAAAACGAATTCTGACCAGACAGCGAGACCCCTGTACTTGGTTGTTCGAAGCACCAGCAAACAGATTCAAGACAGTTCAACAATATATATTATATTTTCTTCATATTCATTGTGCTCCTCAATTTCTAAACACGTTATTAGCACGAGCTCTTGTTGCTTCCATCGCTAAAGGTAGGTCCTAAAGATAGGTCATTTCTTTTCCTCTTTATTATAATTAATAAATCAAATGTTATTTTGCATATTTAATACATATTAAATTTCTAATATAAATACAATATTTTGTGATAGTGTTTCCATGACAAATCTTACAAAATTCGAATTTGCAGCCTTTGACATTAATGACAATAATTATCTATCATGGGTGCTCGATGCTGAAATTCACTTGCTACTATGAAATTGGGAGAAACAATTAAAGAAGGAAATACAACACCTAACCAGGACAAAGCAAAAGCTATGATTTTCTTTCGTCATCATCTCCAAAAGGAATTAAAAATGGAGTATCTTATAATAAAGGATCCTCGTATCTTGTGGAAAATTTTGAAAGAAATGTATGATTATCAAAAGACTTTTATTTTTCCTAAAGTCCGTTATGAGTGGATGCATTTGAGGCTACAAGATTTTAAATTAGTGAGTGATTACAATTCTGCATTATTTAAAATCAGTTTAAAATTGTTATTATGCATAGAAAAAATCACTAGTATCGATATGTTAGAGAAGAAATTTTCTACATTTCATGTCTCGAATATGCTCGTGCAGCAACAATATCGAGAGAAATTTTTTAAATAATATTCTGAATTAATTCCATGTTTTCTCCTAGACGAATAAAATAACGAGTTATTAATAACAAATCATGAATCTTGACCAACTGGAACGACATCATTCCCTAAAGTGAATGTTGTGAATTTTAATAATAATCATGATCGAGGTCATGGTTGCGGTCGAGGTCGTGGTCGTGGCAGAGGAATAAATAATTATTATTTCCATAGTGGTCATTTTAATCATTCAAAATTCAAAAGGTTCACACAAAATAATGATCACAAAGGAAAAGCTCTACAAGATAAAAGTTCAAAAAGTGTTGAAAATAAATACTTCTGATGCGGAATGATTGAGCATTGGTCATGCGTACTTATTGTACGTCAAAGCACTTAGTTGACCTCTATCAAGCCTTCCTGAAGGAAAAAGGAAAAAATGTGTAAGCAAATTTTGCATACCAGGATAATAACATATTTGACCCATCCCATATGACAAATTTGTATGTGGCGGACTTCTTTGAATATCCTAAAGAGAAACTTGGCGCAGTTGATGGAACATCATGTGTTTCTTTTGATTTTGAGAATATCTAGACTTAATGTTGTTTTCTTTTATCTATCTTCATGTTTTGTTTTAGCAACTTTTGTATATTTTGAGTGTTTCTTTTCTTATTGTAATTATTTTCTTTTATTGAAGAATCATGGATCATTTTCATATGTTGGGTGTTTAAAAAATGAGCAAAGAAGATCTATGTCTGGCAGACAGTGAAACTACACACAAAATACTTACAAATAAAAAATATTTTTCCAAATTGACAATGCTAACAGCAAAAGTAAATACAATATCGGGTTCTACAAACTTGATCGGAGGTTTTGGAAAAGCAAATATTATTTTGCCTAGAGGAACAAAATTTACGATTGACAATGCATTGTTCTCTAGTCAATCAAAGAGAAATCTTCTAAGTTTTAAAGATATATGTTGCAATGGTGATCATATTGAGACTGATGGTAAGAATAATGTGGAATATCTATATATTATCTCTACTGTCTCAAATGAAAAACATATATTTTAAAATTTGTCTACTTTATCTTCTGGATTGTATTATACTTATATACGAGTAATTAAAACATATGTAACAATGAACCTAAAGTTCATGAATCCAGACATATTTACAATTTGGCATGACCGATTTGGTCATCCAGGATCTATATGTTGGGATTGGTGTCCTAATTCTCCCGAAGTCTCATTGTTTTGTAAAGATACACATTGTTCAATGAATAAAATAAGTGTTATTTAATTCTGGCATTTACTCATATCCAATAAACAAAGCTCCTTGGTTATCATATGTGAACTTAAGTATGTATATGTGATATACAAGTGGATCATGCCTTAAGTGATAACCTAAATCGGTCTGTAGTATAAGGATTAAGGCGAGATACCTGATCTTGGTAACGCTACAAATATGGCCTGCTTTGTAGAGGTTTGCAAGTGTTGTAAAGTACTATAGATGGTAGATCCTGACCATTCATGTGGAGACATGGAACGGGGATGTCCTATACAAAAAGTTTGTATAAGTCCTAGACCACGAGATGACTAAACTCTGTATATAACGTCGTTGGTACTAGAGACTTGCATCTCACCTAAACGACCATAGGTGACATGACCTCAATCTTGAGTGTTTTGGGAACTCCTGCCTTTGAGAGTGGTCATTTGATTAGTATGGGTGAAAGTGACCAGATTGCCAACTCAACATGCCTACCTTTTTAGGGACTTGTCTGATCTGGAAGCTGGGAACTCAATCCACGAGATGGAATTCACTCCTTTCCTGAAGTAGGGATAAGTAGAGAGATTGCTCCTTTAAGGGCTGATTCAGGGGCTTGAACATAGTTGCCACGGCTTCTCTTTAGAAGAGAAGACTCAGTCATACTAGAACTATGACTTATGTTCATTAGAGGGATCAGTAGTACTTAAGGAGATAGATGTAACTACAGGGGCATAACGGTTATTGGCCCAGTTGTACTTATGAGCGATCTGTGAAGGGTTGTCGCACTGCTGATTGGTTAAGATGAACACAAAATATATCTGTAGTAAGAAGAGTTCAGCTGTCAGTCATTAGTGGAGTGTTTGGCAGTTAACGGATGGTGGATCCCGTGACTAAAGAGTTTAGTCAGTTATTCACGTACCGTTGGAGTTTCAGATCTACAATTCATAAGGTCCCCTTGGTAGCTTGGATTCAGTTGAGGATCAGTTCTTGGTGTTGATTTGAAATGTTCAAATTGACAAGAGGTATTTTGATTATATATGATATAATCGGTATGATGTATGAGATACATCTAGTGGAGGATTGATGTAAATGAGATTTACATTAAGTACCATGGAAACAGAAAAGAATTATGGTTTATATGTTTCATGAGATGCATTAAAACTATAAGTTATAAATATAGTATGATAAGTTAGTTATCATTTATATTTATAATAATATTAATTATTGGATAATTAATTCTTTTTCTTTTAAATAACCAAAGTAATTGGTGGTTATTGATCATGGTAACCGTGAGTTTAAAGGAAAGTAGTTTCCTATTTGAAAAGAAATTTTTTACAAACATTGGAAAAGGTTTTTGAGCTTTCTCTCGTGAAAAAGAAACTCACGAAGTCGTCAAGTAAATACAGATTTACTAAACGACAGCTGGGCTAGCTAAACGATCGTGTAGAGGCGAGCTAAACAATCGTGCAGTATTTACTAAACGATAGCATAGTTTTGCTAGGCATCGCAGGCCTATGGAAAACGATCGTATAGTATTATTGACGACAGACCGAGCTAAACGATGGACTAAACGATCGCATAGACTTTTCTAGACGATCGCTTAGCTTTATCTAAACGATTGAGCATCGACCTATACGATAGGTCTCCGCCATCTCCCACTTGCCCAGTCGTGTGCGATCGTTGTTTCCTCCCTACGTCTGCCTCATACCAAGTCCGAACAGAGCCCACCCTCTAGATTCTCACACCGAGAATACAAAGGTCGCCTTGTTGGTGGTGTCAGACTCAACTCGACACTGTCATGGTTTTCTGGAGGTCGTTCATGGTGCTGTGGAGACCGTTCGCTGTTGCGAAGGAAATTGTGACCGAGGAGATCGTTGAGGACGAGCGAGAAGAGTTCGTGCTGTGTTATGGTCGTGTAGTTCGGGCGTTCGAGGCTACTGTTGTTCGAGCGTTCGTGCACAACGGAGCATGGAGACGTTTCTGTCGATGTATGTAAAGTTTGTCTCTTTATGCATTTGTTGTTCATGCTGTAATTTCTGCATTTGAATTGTATAACCACTTGTTTGGAAGTCGACTGTAAAAGCATTGTTCATTCATTATTGTAATTTGGAATAGTCTTGTTCTGCTGCTCATGGAAATCGCGTTTCCGAGTTCCTTCAATTGGTATCAAAGCTAAGTTCTCTGATATTCCAAATTACATATTTAAATTGAACACATTTTTCAGTCGCGGTGGGTTTCTGCATTTTTGGTTAACCGTTTTCTCTATTTGTGGATGAAATTGGTGAACGTTTTGGGTTTAATCTGTCACACCCCCTCCCTAGCCTTAGCCCCCAAGACTTGGAAGGGAGTGTGAGGGTACACCAATAGTATTCCAAGACAATATTTAAATTTAACATTTCCCCTCTATCTATTAAAGATTTTAACATGTTTACAATAATTTATCTAACTTTCATACACATAGTTCAATTTCCTATATTCTTTATTACATGATCCGAGACGTGCCCTGAGAATTTACCAAGTCTTGGTGTATTGGTGGTTAGTAGACTCCTTCCTGAATGCTCCGCTTTGCTACCTGGGGGCGTGATATAAGAAAACATTTGGAAGAGTGTGGGCTACTAAGCCCAGTGAGTGGTTCTTTTAGAATATTAATCACTTTGCAAAACATATTTTTGGGAAATCAATCGCATAATCTATGCATGATCATGTGTACATTCATTCAATTATCATCCTCCAGTTCCATGTTATACTTGGCATGTTCATATCATGGATATATTATCAATCATAACAACTTTTTATGGAAACTTTTCTATAACCCACTTTTTCCACCAATGTGCACATCGACAATTCCTTTCCCGCTAGTCATGCTTAGGTAACTTGACTATATTTTTCGTCAGTCGTCATCGACTATTATTTCCCGCTGACCGAGGCCGACTATATTTTCCCGCCAAGCACCTTTTATTAAGCATGCTAACTTATGTAATCTGGGTATAATATCAGTTTCCATAGCAATTTCACAAGCAATATCATGGCAACAACATAACATCATAAGCATGTATTTGGCACTTACATATGCATTTATCCACATATCAACGCATAAAACTAAGTAAACACTCACCATAAGCAAGTTTTCCCACTAAAATCACCTTGAGAATACCTTCCTGAGAATTCCTCCATATTAATGGAAGTTCCTCAATTAATACTTGTTATATCAATAAATAATATCAAACTAGCCAAAATACCATTATATAATGAAAATATCAGCTTACTCTACTCCAATTTAGCCAAAATTCAAAAATTAGCCTCTTTAGAGGTTATTTGGACCGTGGTAGGCAACTGGGCGTGCGTTGCACTAGGCGTGATGCGTCGTACGGGAGAGGCAGCTACACTGGGTTGGCGCGCGGGATGCATCAAGCGAGGCACGCGCAGACGAACGGACGAACGGATGCAGCACTACGTGCGCGCAGGGTGTGGGCTGGCTGTGCGTCCGGCTGACTCAATGCCTCACCAACACAACCTTTGTTTCTTTTGACCTTCAATCAACTCGACAGCCTAATAACTCAAACCTAACTCTCTAAATATGCTCTCAACACACGATTTAGGTGATGGTATGAATAAATTCCTCTTGCTCAACCCCTCTATTTATAGCCATTCCAAACTCACCCCATGGTGACAACTCAACTCCCATTTGTCTCACTTTGGAGCTGCCAACACTCAGCCTACCCAGCCTAGCCTTGAGTTGTTCTCATTTCAGCTTGCCAGCCAAAATCTCCTTTTTTGCATGAAATCTCTTTCACCCACCTTCTGCTTGAGGTGATAAGACTTCAATTGCATGAAATCTCCTTTGTCCACCTTCTACTAGAATTTTGTGTGATCCTCCTTTTGCCACCTAAATCACTTAAATACTTCACATATTTCTCTACTTAAATTTTTTAAGACTTATGCTCATATACCATTGTCTCTTATACACATCTAGATGTGTATAAGAGACAGCCGCATGGATGTGTGCTTGGCATAGCGCATCGACGCATGGCTGCTCGGCAGACTCGGCAACGCTTCGATGCATAGAATGGCTTGTCTGCTTGCCCGTTCGACGCATAGGCAGGGCGCTCGGCATACACCATCGACGCATGGGCTACGCGCTCGGCATGCACCATCGACGCATGGGCTACGCGCTTGACGCACGGTCTGTGTGTTTGTCCTCGACGCATGGCTGTGTTCTTGGCGCATGGCCTGTGCGCTTGGCTTCAACACATGGCCTGCGCGCTTAGCATGCTTACTTGACGCATACCTTCTGCCCGTGTCCCCATGGCTCATGTATACCCTTGCGTTGGTTGTATGCAACCCTTAGCCATTTTTCAAGTCTTCTTGTTTCCATCCTCCATGCCTTCTTGCGTCCAACATGTTTTAAGTCCTTCATAGGCGTTTGGATTTTTGGCCACCTTTTTGGGTAATTTTGATGTTTTCCCCCTTTTGTTCCAATATCCTTACTTAGGATTTTTCTTCTCTATTTAACTTCCTACTTTAGATTTAATGTTAGGGTCTTACATAATCTGCCTTTTTATTAAAGCTTTCGGTATTAAAAATTGTTAATTGTAAGAGCCCTGTGTTTTTGGGTGAAACTAACTTTGAAATCGAGTCTGTAATTCGAAAAGTTTGAGTTCGTCGAGTCATTCGTGATGAAGCTTCGGCACATAGTGATGCAATTCTCAACGAAGAAGAAGACCAAGCATTGGTCGGATTGTGTAGCCTTAGGTAAACGATTGTTGGGATTTAACTAAGCGATCGTTTAGATATTTTTTTCTAGACGATCGTTTAGTATTTTCTAATCGATCGTTTAGCTAATTTTAAGCGATGGGGTAAATCATTTACCATATCGTGTAGTATTGGTTACGTGATTGCATAGGTATAGAAGGTAAACGATCGTAGTGGGAGCATGCAATGCTCGTCATTTAGTAGAAGGCGCGCACTAGACGATCGTGTAATTAGCAAGCTTCATCGCTTAGTTACTACCTATGAAATCGCGCGTATGCGATACGGAGACACTAGCTAAGCGATCGCTTAGGCGATGGTGCTTTGCGACATCGTAGTCACTTAGACGATCGAGGAAAGCGGGTGTCATGTGGAGCGCGCTAAGCAATCGTGTGCTTCCGGCTTCATTGCTTTGTTATGGTACACGATCGTGTAGTAATAGTTAAACGATCGTTTGGATTTTTCTAGACGATCGTATAGTAAATGCTAAACGATCATTTAACTCTAGAGCGCGGGTAAGCGATAGAGCAAAGCGTTTGTTTTATCGTGTAGATGATCGCAGGGTGCTTAGTACACGATGGATGGTTGGAGAAGCGATGCTTTGCCGAGCGATTCAAGACCCGGTTCGCCTATTTGAATGGAAGACTCATTGTCTTTGTAATAGTTAGCTTTCCTTTTGTGTTTTTAAGGCAATTTTACCCGGTTCGCCATCATTATTTTTTATACATGTGATGTATGATGCTTATATGCCAAAGTGTTTGTCATATAGTTAAAACCCACCTTAGGTTGTGCAATTTTTCATGCATCATGTATTATAATTGTTATAATCGAGCATGAAGAAATTATTTGAAAGCATATGCATGCATCATGAAATATAAGAGTTATATTTTGCATGCATTGAGCACTATCATGCATCATTCTTTTATTATAAATATTGTAGTCTAAAGGTGAATGGAAGCATGTTTTGCTTGTTTCATTGTTGTTTTGTATAAATGTTATATAAAAGAAGTAACAATGAATAGACAATGCACTGAGCATGACACTTAGGTTGTTTATAATCATTATGAATGCCTTGCATGTGTTAGATTAGCATTGTAGTTGTTTCAGTTTATAAGTGTTATAAAGGAAATTAGACTTAAAATCAATAATTCAGAGTTGCATGCGGACTTAGGGTGAACTCAAGTTTTTAAAAGGGATTTAAAATTGGATTGAGATAAACCTAAGTTCAAGTGGTTCTAAAGAGTTTAGTAACCTAGATTAATCTTTTAATATCGGTTTAATAGGATTAAATGGGTTGGAATAAAAATTAAATTTGTTGTAAACCTATCTAGGCTGGGGTTTTTAAGTTAACGGAAATGTAACACCCCTACCTGGGAACCTACCTGGAAAGGTGAATTAGATAGATTTTTAACAACCATGTGATGTTTTGGTCAAAGACTTCGTTAAAGAATTAATGGATGATGATCAAAAGTTTTCAAGTCGTTTGGCTTTGACCAGAACGTTGATGAGCCTTGTGTTTACAAGAAAATCATCAACAGCTCAGTAGCTTTCCTGGTACTGTATGTGGATGATATCCTACTCATTGGGAATGATGTAGGATATCTGACTAACATTAAGAGTTGGCTAACTGCCCAGTTCCAAATGAAAGATTTGGATGAGGCATAGTATGTTCTCGGGATCCAGATCATTCGGGATCGTAAGAACAAACGGTTAGCCCTATCTCAGGTATCGTACATTGATCAAATGACGATCAGGTATAGGATGCAGGATTCCAAGAGGGGTTTGTTACCTTTCAGGCATGGAATCGTTCTGTCTAAGGATCAATGTCCTAAGATACCTCAAGAGGTTGAGGAGATGAGACGGATTCTCTATGCTTCTACTATAGGAAGCTTCATGTATGTAATGTTGTGTACCAGACCCGACATTTTCTATGCAGTAGAGATTGTCAGTCGATATCAGTCCAATCTAGGATTTGATTACTGAACGGCGGTCAAGACGATCCTTAAGTATCTGCGAAGAATGAGGGACTACATGCTTGTATATGAAGATAAGGATCTGATTCTTACAGGATACATAGACTCTGACTTTCAGACCGATAGAGATTCTCGCAAATCGACATCAGGGTTAGTGTTTACTCTGAATGGAAGGGTTGTAGTCTGGCGAAGCGTCAAGCAAGGATGCATCGTGGACTCCACTATGGAAGCCAAATACATAGCGGCTTGTGAAGCAGCTAAATGGCTAAAGAAGTTCCTTACAGATTTGGAAGTTGTTCCAAATATTGATTTGCTTATCACTCTTTATTTTGATAAGAGCGGGGCTGTGGCAAATTCGACAGAGCCTCAGAGTCATCGTCGAGGTAAACACATAGAATGGAAATATCACCTGATCAGGGAGATTATGCATCGTGGTGATGTGATAGTCAAGCAGATCGCATCGGAGCACAACGTTGTTTATCCCTTTACAAAGGCCCTCATAGCTAAAGTGTTCGAGGGTCACCTGGAGAGTCTGGATTTTTGGGACATGTGGCATCTTGTCTAGGGCAAGTGAGAGATGATACTGAGGTATGCCTTAGTTCATTGTATATTGTACATTTTTATATTGTATTGTACATTAGTCTCCTGAATCATTAAGACAAGTAGAAGATTGTTGGGATTGGTGTTCTAATTCTCCCGGAGTCTCGTTGTTTTGTAAAGATACACATTGTTCAATAAATAAAATAAGTGTTATTTAATTCTTGCATTTACTCAGATCTAATAAACAAAGCTCCTTGGTTATCTTATGTAAACTTAAGCATGTATATATGATATACAAGTGGATCATGCCTTAAGTGATAAGGTAAATCAGTCTGTAGTATAAAGATTAAGGTGGGATACATGATCTTGGTGACACTACGGATACGGCCCGCTTTGTAGAGGTCTGCAAGTGTTGTAAACTACTACAGATGTTAGATCCTGACCATTCATATAGAGACGTAGAGCGGAGGTGTCCTATACAAAGAGTTTGTATAAGACCTAGACCACGAAATGACTAGACTCTGTATATAACGTCGTTGATACTAGTGACTTGCATCTCACCTAAACGACCATAGGTGAGACAACCTCAATCCTGAGTGTTTTGGAAACTCCTTCCTTTAAGGGCGGTCCTTTGATTAGTATGGGTGAGAGTGGCCAGATTGCCAACTCAACATGCCTACCTTTTTATGGACTTGTCTGTTATATGAACTGGGAACTCAATCCACAAGATGGAATTTACTCCTTTCTCGAAGCAGGGATAAGTAGAAAAATCGCTCCCTTAAGGTTGATTCCGGGGCTTGAACATAGTTGCCACAGCTTCTCTTTGGAAGAGAAGACTAGGTCATAGTAGGACTTACGAGCGATCTGTGAAGGGTTGTCGCACTGCTGATTGGTTAAGAAGAACACATAATATATCTGTAGTAAGGAGAGTTCAGTTGTCGGTCATTAGTGGAGTACCTGACAGTTAACGGATGGTAGATCCTGTGATTAAAGAATTTAGTCAGCTATTCACGTACCGTTGGAGCTTCAGATCTACAAGTCCATAAGGTCCCCTTGGTAGCTTGGATTTAGTTGAGGATCAGTTCTTGGTGTTGATTTGAAATGTTCAAATTGACAAGAGGTATTTTTATTATATATGATATAATCGGTATGATGTATGAGATACATCTAGTGGAGGATTGTTGTAAATGAGATTTACATTAAGTACCATCGGATTGTTAGGGTTGATGCCCTAAAGTCTCGTTTCCTGTAGTTTGTAAACAGTTTTTATGAATACTTGTATTGTTAATATATGATATTTACTTCACATCTTATATTTTACTAATTTACTTGTTTTATTTGCTTTACCACAAACCAATAAACACAAAATCCCTAGTTGTCTGTATGTGACTCAAGCATGTATGTGGTGACATATTAGTGGATCATGTCTTGAGTGATAACCAAAATGGTCTGTAGTATATGGATAAAAGAGGAAAACCTTATCCTGGTAACGTTACGGACACGGCCCGCTTTGTGGAATGGTCACAAGTGTTGTAACTTGTCACAGATGGTCTGATCCTGATCATTCATGTTGGGGACATGTGAGTGGAGACGTCCTATATAAAGAGTTTGTATAAAACCTGACCACGAAGTGTTAACGTGTCGTTATATAACACTATTCATGACAGAGACTTCACTTCACTAGGATGACCATAGGTAACATGACATCAATCTTGAGTGAGTTGGGCACTCCAGCCATTGAAGGCAGTTCTTTGATTTGTATGGGTGCGAATGGCCAGTTCGCCGATTCAAACCTACCATTTTGGGGATTCTTCTGATTTGGGAGCTGGGAACTCAGCTACACAATATGGAATTCACTCCTTCCCCGAGGCAGGGGTAAGTAGATAGATAGTTCCCTTAAGGGCTGATTTTGAGGCTTGAACGATATGGCGACACACACCTTCTCTTTGCCCGAGAGGTGTTCACACATAGTTGGACTATGTTGTATTGTTCATTAGAGGAATCAGTGGTACTTAAGGAGTGAGATGTAACTATAGGGACATAACGGTAATTTGGCCCAGTCTTACGAGCATCTTAAGGGTCATCGTACTCATGATTGGTTATATCCGATGGACACAGAAATATATCTGTGGTAAAGAAAAGTTTCACTGTTGGTCTTTTAGTGAATGATAGACAGTTAACGGATGGTAGATCTCTGGCTTAAAGAGTTTAGTCTGCTATTCACGTACCGTTGGAGCTTCGAGCTACAAGTCCATTAGTCCCTGGTAGCTTGGATAAAGTCAGAACCAATACTTGGTTAATTTGAAATGTTCAAATTGACAAGAGGAAGTTCGATTATATATGATATAATTGGACTGGTTAATTATATATAATATAATTAGCTAAATGTATGAGATACAATATTTTGGAGGAAATTAGATATAAATATGATTTATATCAAGTAGATGAGAAAATACTATAGTAGATATGTGATATCAAACTATAGGATAAAAATATAATATGATTATATTTATTAATTAATTAGTTGGTTAATTATAAGATAATTATGCCAAATTTCACGTTCGGACGTGGGTTAGTGGGTAGCATCGGTTATTGTAACCGATGAGTTAAAATGAAATTTTTTTTCATTTTTGCATTGTCGATCAATCGCCCAAAAGATTTCGTGAAGTGCACGTTGGTGAAAGAAAACGATCACTCGAGAGCCTATACGATAGTTGCTTCTCCGCCTAAATGATCGTCCACCTCGTGTTAAACAATTGCACACTCTTGCTTACACGATCGTATAGTGTGCCAATTTAACTAAACGATCGTACACCTTTTCCTAAACGATCGTTCAGTAAATCCTCCATGATCGTGTAGCTCTTCCTACGCGATAAGCACTTCTGCTATGCGATAGCGTTATTTTCTCTCCCAATTGCTTATCGCCTATACGATTCGTATTTCCTCTGTCCTCTACCAAATTCACCGAAGCCAACCCTTTGTATTTTCACTCCAAGAATATCCAGGGTTCATTAGTGGTGGTGTTGTCCCCGTTGCGGTCATGAGTTCGCGTTGTTCATGCTGCTGCAGTCGACGTTTTCCGTCGGGCGTTGGTAGAACACTTGGAGGGTTCCGCTGCGTTGGAGTTCCGGAGTGTGAAGATTGTCTTCAACTGGTATGGAACTCTGTCTCTTTGTTATTTTGTTGTTTGTAGCATGCCGTTAATTAGAGTTTATTTGCATAACTGTATGTGTTGAATGTATAATGTTATATTTCGGTCACGATGAGATCAGAGTGATCTGAACGCGTTCATGGAACTCTTGGTATGAGATCCTTCAGAAATAGAAAAAGAACTATGGTTTATATGTTTCATGAAATGAAATATTAAAACTATAGGTTATAAATATAGTATGATAAGTTGGTTATCATTTATATTTATAATAATATTAATTATTGGATAATTAATTCTTTTTCTTTTAAATAACTAAAGTAGTGGGTGATTATTGGATCATGGTAACTGTGAGTATAAAAAAGGAAAGTGGTTTCCTATTTTGAAAAGAAATTTTTTACAAACATTGGAAAAGGTTTTTGAGCTTTCTCTCGTGAAAAAGAAACTCACGAAGTCGTCAAGTAAATACAGATTTACTAAATGACGGCTGGGCTAGCTAAATGATCGTGCAGAGGCGAGCTAAACGATCATGCAATATTTACTAAACGATCGCATAGTTTTGCTAGACGATCGCAGGCTAGAGGTAAATGATCGTGTAGTGTCTGTAGGCAATAGACCGAGCTAAACGATGGACTAAATGATCACATACTTGCCTAATCGTGTACACGATCGTTGTTTCCTCCCTTCGTCTGCCTCATACCAAGTCCAAACAGAGCCCACCCTCTGGATTCTCACACCAAGAATACCAAGGTCGCCTTGTTGGTGGTGTCAGACTCAACTCGACACCGTCGAGGTTTTCTGAAGGCCGTTCGTGGTGCTGTGGAGATCGTTCGCTGTTGCGGAGGAATTCGTGACTAAGGAGATCGTTGAGGACGAGTGCGAAGTGTACGTGCTGTGTTTGTGTGATGTTGCAGTCGTGTAGATCGGTCATTCGAGGCTGCTATTGTTCGAGCGTTCGTGCGCAACAGAGCGTGGAGACGTTTCTACTGATGTGCGTAGAGTTTGTCTCTTTATGCATTTGTTGTTCATGCTGTAATTTCTGCATTTGAATTGTATAACCGCTTGTTTTGAATTCGACTATAAATGCATTGTTCATTCATGATTGTAATTTGGAATAATCTTGTTCCGCTGCTCATGGAAATCATGCTTCCGATTTCCTTCACTATAATGATGTGGAGAATTATTGAGAATTCAAATGGAGACCCATTGAAGAACTAAAGGATTCTTCAATCTAATGAATTATCATGTGATGCTTGCTCTCAAGGCAAATTAATAATTAGACCATCACTAGCTGAAGTTGGGACTGAATCACTTGCATTTTTAGAATGAATTTATGATGATATATGTGGACCTATTAACCCCCAAGTAGACCATTTAAATATTTTATGATATTAGTAAATGTATTCAGTAGATGGTCACACGTCTGCCTATTATCAAGTTGAAATATTTCATTTGCAAGATTACTTACTCAAATAATTAAGTTAAGAGCACAATTTTCTGATTATACAATTAAGACCATTCGTCTTGATAATGCTAGTGAATTTACATCCCAAGCTTTTGATAATTATTATGTGTCAATTGGGATAAGTATTGAACATCATGTAGCTCATGTTCACACACAAAATAGTTTGGCAGAAACATTTATAAAACATTTGCAATTAATTGAAGACCATTACTTATGAGAGAAAGCTTCCTTCATCTGTATGGGGACATGCTATTTTGCATGCAGCATCACTTGTACGCATTAGGCCAGCTTATCATAAGTACTCGCTATTACAATTAGCTTATAGTCATGAGCCAAATATTTTCCGTCTGAGAATTTTTTTGGTGTGCAGTATATGTTCCAATTGCTCCACCACGCACTAAGATGGGTCCTCAAAGGAGGTTAGGAATATATGTTGGATATAATTCCCCATCAATTATTAAATATCTTGAACCCCTAATGGGTGATGTATTTACTGCATGATTTGATTATTTTTATTTTAATGAAAAAAAATTTCCAACATTAGAGGGGAGGAATTAAGAAATTGAAAAAAGAAAATTACATGGAATGCATCGTTATTATCTCATTTAGATCCCCTACAAATCAATGTGAATTTGAAGTTTAGAAAATAATTCATTTGCAAAATATAGCAAATCAATTACCAGATGCATTTATAGATGCAAAGATAGTAACCAAGTCACATATACCAACTGTAAATGTTTCATAAAAAATTGATATCCCAACACAAGTTGTCACTAATGAGTCTAGAACACACTAGAAGTGTGAATCCTCGAAAACGAAAAGTAATTAATAATGAAAAAGACTTGATTGAGGATTTAAATACTCATAAAAAAATCTTTGACATGACTAGTGAGGAAGGTGAAATACCTAAAGATAATAATGAGATTTCAATAAACTATGTTATGACGGGAAAAAGATGGATTCGAACTAATGTAATTATTGACAACATATTTACGTATAATGTTGCTCTTGATATTATATCTGAAAATGAAGATCCTGAACCAAAATCTGTTGAAGAATGTCGACATAGAAAAGATTGACTTCAGTGGAAAGAAGCAACCGAGGCGGAATTAAACTCACTTTCAAAACGGCAGATTTTTGAACCGGTAGTCCGAACACCGGAAGGTATAAAACCTATGGGATACAAATGGATATTTGTGAGAAAAAAAATGAAAATAATGAGTCACAAGATATAAAGCAAGACTAGTTGCACAACGTTGCTCACAAAGACCTAGTATTGATTATGATGAGACATATTCTCCAGTGGTGGATGCAATTACACGAAGATATTTAATTGATTTGACTGTGTATGAAAGTCTTGATATGCATCTTATCAATGTAGTCACATCATATTTATATGGATCTCTTGATAATAATATTTATATGATAATCTTATAAGGATTTAAGGTACCTGAAACATATACATCAAATTCCCAGGAATGGTATTCAATGAAGTTACAAAGATCACTATATGGATTGAAACAATCAAGACGGATGTGGTACAATCTCCTGGGTGGATATTTATTGAAAAAAGAATATCAAAATAATCCAATATGTCCGTGTGTTTTTATAAAGAAATCACAATGATAATTTATTATTATAATTGTATATGTTGATGACTTGAATATAATTGGAACTCCTGAAGTGCTTTCAAAGGCAATAGAATATCTTAAGAAAGAATTTGAGATGAAAGATCTCGGAAAAAAAAAATTCCTTAGTTTACAAATTGAACATTTAGCAAATGGAATATTTATTCATCAGTCAACTTATACTGGAAAAATTTTGAAAAGATTTTATATGGACAAAGCACATCCATTAAATATTCCAATAGAAGTTCATTCATTGGATATAAAGAAAGATATATTTCGATCTCAAGAAGATAATGAATAACTTCTTAGTCCTGAAGTACCATCTTAGTACAATTGGTGCACTTATGTATCTTGCTAATAATACAAGACCAGATATTACATTTTCAGTAAATTTATTAGCTAGATATAGTTCTTCTCCTATAAAAAGACATTGGAACGGAATTAAGCATATACTCTATTATCTCCGATGAACAATGAATATGGGTTTGTTTTATTCAAATAAATCAAAGTTTGATCTAGTTGGTTATGCAATATGATCCACACAAAGCTAGATCTCAAACGGGTTGTCTGTTCACATGTGGAGGAATTGCTATATCATGGTGATTGGTGAAATAGACCATAATGGTCACTTCCTCATGCTGAAATTCTTGCAAATCACGAGACTAGTCGAGAATGTGTATAGCTAAGGTCAATTACTCAGCATATTCGTGAAACATGTGACTTGTCTTCTAATAAAAATCTTCCGACAATATTATACGAAAACAACACAGCTTGCATAGCCCAAATAAAAGGAGGATATATTAAAAGAGATAGAACGAAGCATATTTCACCGAAACTTTTCTACACTCATGAACTTGAAAAAAATGACGACATCACTAGACAACAAATTGGTTTGAAGGACAACCTGACAAACTTATTTATAAAGGCATTACCAACCGCAACTTTTAAAAAATTGGTGCACAACATTGGAATGCGGTGACTCAAAGATCTTAAGTGATATTTTCGTGAGGGGAAGTAAATATATTGTATTCTTTTAGGATTATGTATTATATGAAATATTTCTCTTTTTTCTTCACTAAAGGTTTTTTTCCCATTGGGTTTTTCTTAGTAAGGTTTTAACAAAGCATATTTCATATATATGTGGGCATCTAAGGGGAATATTATAAATATCATAAAAATAGATATTCAATGCTTAGTGTGTCATTTTTCATGTTGTCCATGTGCCTTGTAATAATTCATGTTTGGTGTCTATATAAATCCATATCTTACTTGCCACTTTGCCTATAAATAGTGACATTTGATGGATCATAAATTAAACACATTGGTGAGAATAAAAAGAAAATTTCATATATTTCCTATCTCCATAAAATCATATTTTATATTTCTATTATTCTTATTTATTTATTTATTTATTTATTTATTTATTTATTTATTATTATTATTATTATTATATNTTTATTTATTTATTTATTTATTTATTTATTATTATTATTATTATTATATATTATATATTATACTTTCTTCATATCCGTTGTGCTCAATTTCACACCATGTTAGTACTTTTCTAAACTATAGATTCTTTTTGCCCTGCAACAAAAATTTGTGCGGATTAACCATTTGAGGAATTGGTATGACAATCATTTATTATTCAATTCATAATTGTGCTAGCCAATTAGAATTAAATTTTGAATCCATACCATTCTCACAATCATTATAGCATGTAGATTCATTGAATTTGATTTTTTTGAAAAAAATTAATTCAAAGAATAATTAGTTAAAATTATTTAAATCACACCCAATTTACTAATTAAACTTAACTATGGTAAATTAATTTGCACTAATTAATGGAAAAATATTAAAGAAAAGGGTAATTACAATGGATAGTATTTTTGTGATAATAACTAAGTGTATGACAACATTTTAAAAAAATTGTAAAAATAGCAAAATCTATCAATTATAATGGATTTCTACTGATGATATGATTTATCATTGATAGACACCTACCAATATCATGGTCTATCACTGATAAGACTATCTAAATTTTACCATATCTGTAATTTTTTGCATTGTATTTTATCTGCGAATACTTTGGGTTGATTGCTATATTTTCAACTATCCTATACCCTTTCGAAATCATTTGGTTTTTAGTTTTTGGTTTTAGAAAATTAAACCTATAAATTACTTTCACTTCTTAATTTCTATGTTATATTATCTACATTTTAAGAGTGTTTTCAGAATCTAAAACAAAATTTGAAAACTAAAGTTCTATTTGATAACTATTTGATTTTTTTTTAAAAAAAAAAATTAAGTTTATAAACACTACTTACACTCATAAAGTTTTCATATTTTATTATCAACTTTCTACTCATCTTTTCCAAAACTAAACCAACTTTTGAAAACTAAAAAATGTAGTGTTGAAAAACTTGCTTTTGTTTTTAAAATTTGACTAAGAATTCAAATGTTATTCCGTAAAATATGTGAAAACCATAATTAAAAAAAGGAGAGATTAGTAAAGAAGCATAAATTGCAAAAGCAATTTCAAAAACATAAAACAAAATATGAAATCATTATCAAAGGTGGACTAAAGAATAGTTAAAAAAATAATAATAATAAATTTAAAATTTGGTTAAAAATTCAAAATGTTTCCATAGAAAAGATAAAAACCAAGATTAAGAAATATGTGGAAAAAAAAAACATGCAAAATTTTAAAAAACCTGAGAATTGTCGAGTAGGTTTACTTCATCAATTCAAATAACTTAAAATTAATTTGATACTTAGACTTAAACATATAAAATAATTAATTACTCAAAATTAATTCATTTATATTGATCATTTTGTCTTTTTTAACTTTTTATTAACGTTTTATAATTATATAACATCTTGAAAATTTTATAATGAAACATATTCTCTTAAAGAAAGATGCATTCATCTTTATGCATCTCTTATCATTACTTATATAAAAAAAATTAATTAATGTATTTTATTAAAAAAAAAAAAAAAAAAAAAATTGTCACATGATCAATTATGATTAAACAATAAGGTAAAATGTACGAATATAAGTGTTACTCCAAATGTACTTAACTAATTTTCTTTAAATAATATCATTCCTAAATTTCTCCCTCAAATGGACATGTACCAATACTTTAAAGTTGAGTTGAGATATGACCGACTCTCATTTCACCGTTTTTTTTATTCTTAAATGCATGTTTGGGTTTTTTTTTTCAAACTCAATTATTAAAATAGTTAGAAACTTTAATGTGTTTGCTGAATTTCAAAAATGATTGAAATAAAAATTGACAACTGTTGTTGATTTATGTACTAAATTTTAAATTTGGTTAATCAGTTATTTTCAGATTTCTTCTGATGACGATTTTATGATTTGACCTTTTCGATGTCACTTCTTGGTGCGGTGTACTAATTTAAACTATAAAAGTGGTAAACCCACCCCCTAATTGAAAAAACAGCTTCATTTAATCCTAAACTTTTGATTTTAAACCTTTTTATATATAATTTTTAGGAAAGATTATACTTATCCAAGATTTGGATTAGGTTTCTATTTGGTCATTGAAATTTTAAAAATAGTATTCTAAATAATCTTAATAAGATTTTTTCTTTATTTGACATAATTAAAAGATGGAATAGTAGTTAAATGTTGTTTAGACCTTTATTACTATAATTTTAAATAATATAGAAAAATTTTATAATTTTATAATTTAAATCATTCAAATTGCTTGTTTTCCATCTCCGCACAAAAAAGCATCGGCGGATTTAACATATCCAATGGTATGAACAAAGGGTCGGATAAAATGATATCCTAATGGTCTACTAACAAACCATCGGACATCCAACTAGTCCCGACGGTCTACTAACAAATTGTCGGACTTTTTAGACTTTCGCCCGACGGTTATTTCCAACCATCAGACATTTTATTTTACCTCGACGGTCTACGAACACCTTTGGGAGTTCGTATTTTCGTTCGAAGGTGGTCAATCAACTTTCGGGCAAGGTGTGTCGTATGTAAAAAAAACATTTATTGGAATTTGTAAAGTTAGCCCGACGGTGGGCATTGAACCATCGGCATTTTGTAAATACGCCCGACGGTTTCGTGTAACCGTCGGGTATTCTAAGTTCTAATAAAATATAAAAAGATTTTTACGGGAATTTGGGGAACTTTGGTCGACGATTAGGGGTGACCGTCGACAGTTATTAACTTTATCCTGATGGTCCTCGTTTAACCGTCGGATTTGGAGACTTAAGTCAACGGTTTTCAGCCAAACGTTGGGTGTTCTAAGTTCTAATTAAATATAAAAAGATTTTTTTGATAATTTGGGGAACTTTAGCCGACGGTTGTGCCAGAGCACCATCGGGAGTTCTAAGTTTGGCTGATGGGGGAGGGCAACCGTCGGCAGTTATTAACTTTATCCTAACGGTCCTCGTTTAACCGTCTTTGGAGATTTTAGTCGACAGTGTTTTCAGTCAACCGTCGGGCGTTCTAAGTTCTAATATAAATATAAAAAGATTCTTTTGGGAATTTGGAGATCTTTAGCCTACGATTGTGTTAGAACACCATCGGGACTTCTAAGTTACGCCGATGGTAAGTGGGTGACCATCGGCGGTTACTAACTTTATCTCAACGGTCAGGTAGACGACCATTGGGAAAAGTCCAATATAAATATCCCCCTTAAGCTCGTCGTCTCATCTTCCCTAATTTCTTTTTCTCCTTCATTCGCTCGCACGTCGTCCGGTCGATATCTTCGTTCATCCGCGCTCTGATTTATTCTTCTCCTTCATCTGATTTCTTCTTCTTCTTCTTCAGCCATGGTCGATCTCTTCCCTTTTTTTCCCTCAAGATCGCCATCTCCTCTTCCTCTCAATATTCTTCTCCTTCGTTCGTTCGCACGCCGTCCGGTCGATATATTCTGTCCAATCGTCGTGGTTGTCGTGCTCTCTCTTCTGGCCAGTCGTCGTGCACTCTTTTCTTCTGTTTGGTCGAGCATTTGGAGGTATGTAAGATTTTCTATTATTTTTTTTTAGCTTAGACTTCATTATTGAGAGCTTATTGTTACATGAAAGTGTGATTTTTAGTTTACTGTATGTTCAAAATATGATTATGGAGGTTATATGACTAAAATTTGATTTGTAGCTTATTATTATAAAACTAGAACTTTGTTATTTAACCTTTTGAAGTTTAATATTTGATTTTGAGCGTATTATATGTTTAAAGTGTAAGAATATTTGATTATGTCAAGAATTTGATTTGGAAGGAAGGGATTTTAGAAATTTGGTGAACTACAATTGAATTTAATACCATCCACTTGGTGAGAACTTGTTTTTTATTTAGTACCATAGTATGGACAAGAAAAAATAAATAAATCCCCAAATTTTTATATATGAACATTTTTAAAGAGTGTGTGTAATTTTATACTCCATTTTTTAAAGAGTTTGTTGGCACACTCATAAATCTTAAGAGTGGTTAGAAGTTTAATCCCTTTCTACCCGACAAACATGCATATCTGACGAAATTTAGAAAGTTTGAAGGATAAAAGAAAAGGAGAGGCCAAAGGAATGTGTCCATTATATTGGAGAAAGGAGAGAAGCGATGAATTGGTAATGATGGTGGAGAGAGCATTTTTTTTTTTCCAGGTAAAATCTATTAGTATTGTCTTTAGCTAGTGGAGTTATATTGGTAATGGCATTAAAATTGTATCGATAGGATGACAAATTTGGAAAGAGAGTGAAGAATGACAATAATTAAACATTGAAGTGTGGGACATTTGTTTTCAAGAATGATTAGATTACAAGGGATTGTCAATCCCTTAAAGGAAAACTTCATTTTCAAGGATGATTTCGGAAATTAACAAAAAAAAAAAAACACGAACAAGAAGTAAATGAAATGAAATTAAAAGTTAGAAATTGGAATTATATGTTCTAATATAACTAATCTTCTAAATCATACAGGTTCAATTTATCGCATATATTATTAAGAATGGATAAAGAGTGGATTAAGATTAGGAATAAGTTATCAACTTAGTATGCAGAAGGAGTATATTGATTCCTTGGTGTTGAAAAACTTCATGTTAATAAGCCGGAAAAAACAAGATGTCCATGTAGAAAATGTATGAATGCTAGGTGGGAGCCAATAGATGAAGTTGAATGACATTTATTTATTAAGGGAATTTCTCCATCTCATCATCAATGAGTATATCATGGAGACCCAGTCGACTTTTCTAGGGGATACGAGAGTCACACATCTCAATCGACATATGATGGTAGATTAAGTATGATAGAGATGAATGTTATAGATGAAGAAAATGAAATTTTGAATATTATAAATGATCTACAGTGTCCAATTGCTGATGTAAATGAAGAAGAAAATGAAGATGAGATACACACCAATGCCCAAGAAAGAGATAACAATTCAAGCTTATTTGAAGACTTAATGAATGAAGCATGCAACCAGTTATACCCTGGTTGTA
The DNA here is from genome assembly GCF_009727055.1 of Benincasa hispida. Classification (NCBI taxonomy): domain Eukaryota; kingdom Viridiplantae; phylum Streptophyta; class Magnoliopsida; order Cucurbitales; family Cucurbitaceae; genus Benincasa; species Benincasa hispida. Next base: position 19,987,270 of record NC_052349.1, read on the forward strand.
CAAATTTCTATTCATTGTTGTTCTTGGTGAAATTGATGCATACTAAGGTTCTTAGCGGTTGGACCAACAAGTCGTTTGATTTGTTACTTGAATTGTTAAAAGAAGCGTTTCCGGTTTGAGCATCTATACCGAGTTCATTTTATGAAGCTAAAAGAAAATTACGTGACTTAGGACTTGGTTATGAGTATATTCATGGTTGCACATACGATTGCATCCTATATTGGAAAGAATTTGTTGATTTGCAATAGTGTCCAGTATGTGGTGAATCTCGATATAAAATTGAATATGGAAAAAGTAAAAAGATTCCACATAAAATTTTACGACATTTTCTTTTAATACCAAGATTGAAGCGATTATTTGCAACTAAGCATATTGCACTTGAAATGAGGTGGCGTAAAGATAAACGTGTTGAAATTAATGGAATGTTGCAACATCCAGTTGATGTTGAAGGGTGGAAGCATTTTGATCATGAGTTTCCTCAGTTTGCTTCAGACCCTAATAATGTTCGTTTAGAACTAGCTTCAGATGGATTCAATCCATTCGGGAAATGAGTACATCATATAATATGTGGCCAGTGGTGTTCATTTCTTATAATTTGTCACCTTAAAAATATGTGAAAGAGACAAATTTCATTGTCTCCCTTCATATACCCGGTCCAAAATCTCCTGGAAAAGAAATCGATATTTGCTTACAGTCATTGATTGAAGAGTTAAAGGGGTTATAGAATGATGGTGTGCACACTTACAATTGTGTTAACAACGAATACTTTCAAATACGTGCGAGCTTATTGTGGATTATTAACTACTTCTTTGCGTATGGTGACCTATTTGGATGGAGTACCAAACGTTACCAAGCATACCCTATTTGTAAAGAGGATACATCATCAATGAGGTTAAGAGGAAAACAATGTTTTTTGAGGCATCAACGTTACTTCCAGATAATTATAGTTAGCGCAAAAGCAAACAATTTGATCGAAAAGTAGAATGTAGACCTCCTCCAATTGACATGGATGGAGAACATATCTTACGAGATGTGAACTTGTGAAATTTTCCCCTGCTTAGCAAACATCCAGAGAAACGTGATAAAAAAACGGAAACGAAGTTTAAGTTAGAATAAAAAAAGTATATTTTTCCAACTTCAATATTGGTCGAAACTTTTATTGAGACACAAGTTGGATGGTATGCATATTGAAAATAATATTTGTGATAATTTGGTAGGCACATTATTAAATATTGAGGGAAAGAATAAGAATACAACTAATGCTCATTTGGATTTAGAAAATCTAAACATACGAAAAGAACTACACCTGCAAAAGGTAGGAGATAAAGTTGTAAAGCCACACGCTGCAATGCATTAACTACTAATGACAAGGTTTCATTTTGTAAGTGGATGAAATTAGTCAAATTTCCTAATGAGTTTGTATCCAATATATCAAGATGTGTGAGTGAGACAGATGGAAAGCTATGGGGGCTAAAAACTCACGACTCGCATGTTCTGCTTCAGAGGCTTCTTCTAATTGGTGTTCGACATACTTAAAAAAAGACGTGTCCACTATTGTCGTTGAGTTATGCAAATGTTCTTAGTTAAGTTTTAAATTTTATATTCATTCTGAGATTGGTATATAGTATATTAAGCATTAAACTTATTTAAATTTGTATTTTGTAGGTATAAGATTTTTGTTGAAGATGCATCTCCCGACAAGTATATTTAGGTTGAGATGTTAATGTTATTTTGGATTTAAGAATTGTGGATTAAGGTTGTAGATGCATCTCTCACTATGTACTTTGTTATCATGTAATATTTTTTTGGATTAAGAAATTATGGATGTTGTGGTTCGGATTAAGGAATTATGGATGTTATAGTTATTGGGATTGGTGTCCTAATTCTCCCGGTGTCTCGTTGTTTTGAAGATACACATTGTTTGATGAATAAAATAAGTATTATATATGATATATTCGGTGTGATGTATGAGATACATCTAATGGAGGATTGATGTAAATGAGATTTACATTAAGAACTATGGTTTATATGTTTCATGAGATGAAATATTAAAACTATAGGTTATAAATATAGTATGATAAGTTGGTTATCATTTATATTTATAATAATATTAATTATTGAATAATTAATTCTTTTTCTTTAATAATCATAGTGGTTGGTTATTGGTGATTCATGGTAACCGTGAGTTAAAAGGAAAATTATTTTCCTAATTTTAGTAAACTTTTACAAACATTGAAAATTGGTTTTGAGATTTCTCTCGCAAAAATAAAACTCACAATGTTTGTAAGTAAATACAGATTTACTAAGCGATTAGTAAACGATCGTTTAGCTTTTACTAAACGATTGTTTAGCTTTAGCTAAACAATTAGGCATTGACCTATGCGATAAGTTTTAGCCATCTTCCACTTGCTCATTGCCCAATCATGTACACGATTGTTGAATCCTTATTCATCAGCCTCATTCCAAGTTCGAACAGAACCCACCATATGGATTCTCACACCGAGAATACCAAGGTAACCTTCTTGGTGGTGTCTTACTCAACTCGACACCGTCGAGGTTCTGTGGAGGTTGTTCGTGTGTTGTTGGAGGTATTCGTGACCGAGGGGATCACAGAGGACGAGCAGAAGTGTTCGTGTAGAGTTGCAGTCGTGTTGTTCGAGCGTTCAAGGTTGTTGTATTCGAGCGTTCGTGAGCAAGGAGCGTGGAGATGAGTTTACAAATGTTTGTAGCTTTCGCCTTGTTCATTTGTAGTTTTCATGCTGTAATTTCATATTGATTGTATAACCGCATGTTTCTGTTTCGACTGTAATTTGTAATGTTCATTCATGATTGTAATTTGGAATGATCTATTTTCACTGCTCATGGAAATCTCGAGTTCGATTTCCTTCAATAATAACTTTTGGATTAAGATTTTAGATTTAGACATATTTTCTATATATTATTTACTATCTATTATAGATATTTCCTTGATTTTGGCAATCTTATTTTAGTTTGATTGATATTTGTAAGATTCAAACAGGTGTGACATTTGAAAAAAAAAATAGGTCTAAAAAAAAAATAATAAATAAACAGATTTAAATAAGTATGATATTTGGTTAAACATATAATCCTGACGTTAAAAGATATATCCCGATGGTCCATGGGAGAAATCCTGCGGTTACTACTAACCGTTGAGATTTAAAAGATATCCCGACGGTGGCTAATGACCGTCGAGGTAAAGGACCATAGCCCGATGGTTAGAGTACCATTGGGCTATATTAATATCTCCCGACGGTCCCTAGTCACCGTTGGGCGAGAGTAAAATCGCCCGAAAGCAACCACACCGTCGAGATATATTAACTCATCCCGACGACTTTTAAATTGTCGGGATAACCATAAAATCTCCGACGGTTGAACCTCGGGGGTTTTCCCTTTGTCCAGACGGTGTTCTTTAGGGTCGGGGGAAAAGTCTCATCTTATATTCGTCGAGATAATTCTTTTTCCCTATGACATGACTTCCATACCATTGGGAGAGGTTTCCCCGACGAAGCTTTCCCGACACTGTTGCTAACGACTTCCCCATCGTAAGGAAAGATTTTTTCGACGGTCTTTCATCTTATGCCGATGACTTTTACCGTCGAGATAGACCCAAATTCTTGTAGTGTACTGAGATACACTTGAATATTTTTCTTTAAATAATATCATTCCTAAATTTCTCCCTCAAATGGACATGTACCAATACTTTAAAGTTGAGATATGACCGACTCTCATTACACCTTTTTTTTAAATCTTAAATGCATGTTTGTGTTTTTTAAACTCTTAAAATGGTTAGAAACTTTAATGTGTTTGCTGAATTTCAAGAATGATTGAAATAAAAATTGACAACTATTATTGATTTATGTACTAAATTTTAAATTTGGTTAACCAGTTATTTTCATATTTCTTCTGATGATGATGATTTTATGATTTGACCTTTTCAATGTCACTTTTTGGTGTGGTGTACTAATTTAAACCATAAAAGTGTAAACCCACCCCTAATTGAAAAAATAGCCTTCATTTAATCCTAAACCTTTGATTTTAAACCTTTTTATATATAATTTTTAGGAAAGATTATACTTATCCAAGATTTGGATTAGGTTTCTATTTGGTTGTTGATGTTTTAAAAATAGTATTCTAAATAATCTTAATAAGATTTTTTCATTATTTGACATAACTAAAAGATGGAATAGTAGTTAAATGTTGTTTATACCTTTATTACTATAATTTTAAATAATATATAGAAGAATTTTATAATTTTATAATTTAAATTATTCAAATTGCTTGTTTTCTATATTCTTTCTCCTCTCCATTAAAATTACTCAAACTTAATTTTTACTATTTAAAAAATATAAAGACGTTTTAACAATAATGCTCTCTATCTCTATCAATCTATAGAAAACTTTTGCAGCATCTCTCTCTATTGCTATCATTGATGGAGACTTCTACGACACAAATTTGAATATGTCAAGGATATTCTAGTGACTATTTCAGGGAATCATGTAATTAAACTTGTGGGATATTATTTTTAGGTGACCGTAAAATTAAAAAATGAAGTAATAAAAAAAAAACTCATGTTTCTAATGGAAATAATTTTGTAGCATATAATTGATAAATTTAGGGTAATTGCATTTGGTAGCACTTTTAAAGTTAATAATCAAGTATATAGCATCATTACTAAAGAATTACAAATGTAGCAAAATCTTTCAATAATAGACTCTATCGCTCATAGACTTCTATTAGCGATATAGTCTATCACTGATAGACTTCAAGAGTTAGATGTCAATTTTTCTATATCTAAAAAAAAATTTACATTATGTTATATTTACTAATATTTTAGGTCTGATCGCTACATTTACAATTGTCCCTATCCAGGTTTAAAAAGTATACATCTACAAAATAAACAATAACTTTTTAAATCATTGTCAAAACGCATCTCATTTCCTATGTAACAAACTGATATTAAAGAGTTCATTCAAAATTTCAATATAGTATATACAATGACTGACATAATATATTTTTCATCAGAATAAGTTATTGTAAGTTTAGTAGGTCAAGTGTGTGAAATTCAAGAGGTCCTTACATCTAATTCAAACAATAATAAAGTGTTCATCTAAACATAGCGAAACTAATAAAGACATATTTTTCTTCAAGTTAAAAGTTTGAATCCCCCTTCATTTATTACCGAATTGAGAATTAAATTCATTAATGTCAATACATTTTATGTACACCCTCACAAGTTAATCATCTCCACATAAATAAATTTCTGAGAGATTCTAAAATTACAAACATTTAAAAGGGAAAAAATTGTACAAACAGTCCACACAAACAACAAAATTCTACAGTATCATACATTAAGAGAACAATAAGATTGCTTCAATCACTAGTTGAGTAGTAAATCAATCTCCAAGGAAAGATCAGAACAATGTTATATGTAAAAGCAATACAAAATAGTCATTCATATAAGTAGGAGAAATCAAATAGCGTGTGAATTTTTGTTCAAATCTTCTTACTAGATTAGATTTGTATCTACGGTGGTCATGTAAAGTTTCCGAAGTCATAAGCTTTAAGATCTCGACTGTAAGAAGAATCATAGCCGAATAAAGTATTGGAGTCTTCTTTTTGTTTCTTAATAACCGAATAAAGCTGACAACATCGAAGTAAACTTGGCTGACAAGTAATCTGATCGACTCATAATGTCAAGGCTTTTTGCTGTCTCATAGAGACATTAGGATTCGAGCGAAACAAACCAACTGCTCGCTCGAGCCATCTAATTCATCTTCATCTCAACGAATAACTATACCCTGCAAAATGCATTTTAAAAGAGTAACTCATAGAGTTTTTCATGGACTCTCCAATCTAAAGAATGGTGAAAGTATTCAATTTGCTGAGCAAATACAATAAATATAAAACCCACTTGCAGAATGGCAGAACTAAATGGATCAATGCAGTGGTCCATATTTAGCAAATAGACAAATATTCTCTTAAAACTAAAGGAATATCAAAAGTTAGCCATCAATACACTGAAACTTCGCTTCGTCACCAACTACAACAAGTTGACAAGTTACTACGTAGGCAACGCTCCAAGCCTCACAAAATTTACGATGCACGACGGGTTTGCAGTTGCAGTCTAATAAAAGTTGGGTTGGGCCAACATTGGGATGGCATAATTAAATGAAATACAAAAGTTACAAAAAGGAGGCCAGCTATTGGTAGAAAAAGTGCATCACAATTACAAAAAAGTTGTGAAGTATGAACCAATATTGAGTCATTAATCCAAGCGTAGAATCCTCGACATCTGAAAAAGGCCTCTAGTTTCTGTCAAGCCAAATACTCCACAAAAGTGCAAAGAGACCACTTGTCAAGGGAGGAAAGAGAAATTTGGTCTATCGTGTCACAACATCTAACACCTTAACAGAAAAGGAGCATCCCTATATGATAAATGATCCAAATCTTCCCACGCCATTTTTATAAAGAACACACCGCTGCAAGTGAAGCACTAGAGCCGAGGACCCTTAATTGATATCAAAGGTATAATTCCTACTAAGGGCAACAAACCATGAAATGAACCTCTAACCCTTTCTGAATTTGGGCATTCCGTACCTTACAGAATTAATGAGACAAAAAAAAAAAAAAAAAAGGCAAAGCACTTTGAGATGGATTCTGCTATTATTGTCAATAGAGAAACCAAGGGAACAGGGAGATGCAGGCGATTTGATTTCCACAGGTTCCTACTTATCAAACCCGTCATTAAAATTTAAACCGATGGGGTTAACTTCATATTTATTCATTGTGATCCAATACCACAATAAATGTGAGTTTTTGTGGGTCAAACCACCATCATAACATCTCTTAACGTTCATATACACTTTTGATCCCTTAAATTTGAACTGATATCTATTTGATTAGTAAAGATTACAAAATGATTCTAAATTATTCCTACTTAAAACTTTAACCTGACGAAATGATGATTAACTAGTATTTGTTGACATGGATTGTCTGCCATGTCTATTCTGTTTAATAACATGGAAAATAAGCTGAAAATTCATTTAAAAATTGGTAAACATTCCAAATTTCTCTTCCTTCCCAATAATCCACGCGACTTTCCCTATAAATGTTTCCTCCATTTCAACCCTGCCGGCAATTCCAGTTCCATATGAAGACAGGGCAGAGAATTAAGATCTTATTTTCAGAAATTGACACTTGGTTTTTTGTTTTGTCTAATTAGTTTCATTTTGGATGATAATATGTTCATCATTTTTTTCTTTTTTTAGTACAATAGAATATAGAATTCGAACCACATATCCTCTTAGTAATTAACACATTCTTATGTCAGTTGAACTATATTCGCTTTTGGCTCATCATATTAAATCATTAAATTTGAATATCAAAAATAGTTAGATTTTGACAAAATATTAGAAAAATAGTTGTCCCACATCTGAAAGGTTAAAAAAAGTTATGAGCTCCAAGTATTATAAAAGGACCCTATGTCTTTAATTTCAAATCATCCTACTTTAAAACACTCTAAACTTTGTATACTAGCTCAATTGTGTGAGTTAAACGCTTTGAAAGTGCTTGTAATTGGGTCGAAGAGAGATTTTTGTGTGGTTGTAATAATTTTTTACATAGTAAAAATTTTATTGGTGTGTGATTTTTCTCTAGTTTGAAATTTTTTTCACATTAATTCTTGATTGCTTCTTTTATTTTCTATGTAATTTTTCTTTTGGTTCCTACGGTAGAACCGAAAAGATTTTCCCAACAAAAATTACTAAAGAACGGTTCTCCATTAAGATGCATATAAATTGTCCACTCTAACATTTGAGTGAGTGGAGGAGGCCACTAAAAATTTTCTAGAATTATTGCCTATTATCTACCGCACTTCAACAAGGCAGCAAACGGCCATTAAAACTCTTCGACGAAGAGCGAGGCTGTGATACTCTTCAATGAAATGAACGACGTGGCTAGCAAAGGCAACAATGAACGATGGCGCTATGATGTCCAGGAAAATTCTAGGGCAATGAGATGGATTATTGACAAATTAATTGACATGCTAGCTATGGAAACATCTTTAAACCAACTTGAATAGAGCGTTAGCATTTCTTTTAATTTTGGGTAAATATTAGTTGTCAACATTCATTGCGATTATTTTTCCTTATATGTGGTAGGTTATAAAGAAAATTTTAGTGGCCTCCCCCCCCCCCTCCCCCCCATTGTCTAGAGAAAACATAATGGCTAAAGGAAATCTTAATAGGACTTTAATATTAAACCACCACCTACTGTCAACCAGTACAACTACAAACAAAATTTCTTTTAATGTCGAAATCTTTTGTTGAATACAATAACTATCCCAGGTTCAGTTCTTTTTTTCTTTTTCCTTTTTTTTTCCTTCTGGGGTACTCCAAATTATAGAAGTTAGTTCGCCTACATGAATAAAAGGAAGTACAGTATGCCGTCTTTAAACAGAATGCATGTAATGTGTTATGCAATCGGCATGTTACCTCTATCACAAGGACAGCATCTTCACAAGATCCAAACGCAGCAAAAGTTGGAGAATGTTTCAACAAAGTCAACACCTGAGGCGTCCATTGCACATACAACTTTATCCACCTAACCTGTCAGAAGTGTCAACTACAATCAAACGCCAATTAAAGGAAGAAAATTATAATCCTCTGCAAGCTACCTATCTGCAAAGAGAGAGGTAATTGCAGATATAAGCCAGCTTTAACACTGATATGATATCTCAATCATAAGAGCTAGATGTGAAACCAACAGACCAAATTCCCCTTCAAAATCCGATAGAAACACCCATGTCAAGTCCTTTCTATAGCATTCATCATTCTGACATGATAACCAGAAAAAGGGAAAATGGAATAGCACAAGAGAATAACGACATCAAGATTTCTTGGAATTTTGTTTCATTTCTATTGGTCATAAAAGAGGTAAGGATGTCCCCAGTGTCTTACATAATAAGTCAAAAACATGATTCGTAATCTGCAAAGGAGCGTCAAGTCCTCAAATCAAGCCTAGGTTAATAGTTACGGAGAAATCAGAGTAAAAGTTCTTCAAACTTGGACTCTTCTTTGCAAAGATTGAAAGATAACACCTGATCCCCTTTTCCCATTGGAAACAGGCAACCAATAAAGTATTTTCCTCTTATTGAAAATTTGATACGTTGTATTAAGGTCACATGAATGACAGTTGTACCATGATGTGGAGCTTTCTGTTTTACCCACAGTATATGAAAATGCAAGACTACAGCATCAATAAGCTGCTGAATTCTAAACCCTCATATAATGCCAGCAGGATGATCCAGGGGGAGTAGTAAGGTTTGTCCCCTCAGGTAACGACTTTTGGAGTTTCAACTACACTGTTAGAGAATAAGAGGAGCCCAAATGGAAGTGTTTATGCCTTATTACACACCTACGTGTGCTTACAAACGAAGATAACGATAGCAGCTTAAATTTTAGCAGGCAACTGCTCCTAGTCCCAACTGCCAAGCATCAAGATTTAGGAGAACAGCGTGATGTTCTTTTTAATAACTGTGGGTATTCTATTCAAGCTTGCTTATGCACCTTGATTAGTTCAGGCTGTTCAGCAACACTGTTATTTGACCAAAAAACATTTGGAGTCAGAACTTACCAGACTCCTAAACATCAAATGCAATGTGAAACACTTGCCCTCCTCTCTTCAAACAAGGGGCACTCATTTTGACAGTGCTCAAAAATGGGAAACATCATGAGATCAGTTCCAATAAACGGCCAATTCCCAATTTCCAAGTTGTTTATAAAATGTTCTTGTCGTCATATTTTCTTAAATCTTCACAATATCCTCAGCATCCTAATAAAGATCTAAATATGGGCAAGAGTGTCGCTAATAAGACTGCAAGTATAAGAGTCAGGAGTGCAACCATTCGCCTTCATTGAGAGAAACATCTCCCTTGCTTCATCATGCCTACCTGATTTGCACAATGCCTTAATAAGTGCACCATATGTATAATTGTCAGGCTGTATACCCAACCTTAACAATGAATCAAAAAGCTTCTCAGCTTTCTGAACCTTGTTCATTCGAAAGTAGCTCTGGATAAGAGCATTGAAGGAGAAAGTATCAGGTTGTATACCATGAAGTTGCATTTGTCTCAAGAGATTAGTAGATCTAGAAACATCTCCAATCGCACAGAAGGAACGTATCAATATATTATATGTGATAGCATTTGGCATGACATCCCACTCAACCATTTCAGTGAAACAACCAAAAGCATCCTCATGCTTGTGTGCCTGACAGAGGCCATCAATTAATGAATTAAATGTGAAGATATCTGGTCTAAAATGACATTCTAATAGCATTTCAAGAAGTTCCTGAGCTTTGTCCATATTTCCATTTCTGCAATACCCACTGATAAGTGTATTATAAGTAACAATATTTGGAGCAATGCCTTTATAGTGTAGATCCCTGAAGATTTCAGATGCTCTATCCATTAATTTGCCTTTGCAAAGGCAATCAATGACCATGTTATATGAATATATGTTGGAAATAAGACCATCGTTTACCATCCGATCCATATATTGGTTTCCAATCTCAATTATTCCTGCCTTATACAGAGCTTCAATAAGTGTAAGATATGTACTGAACGCTGGCTTGACACCTCTTTGCACACAATTATCAAATATATTGCATGTTTCCTTCAGGTCTAGTTTCTTTAGTACGCATGCCAAGGTGACATTGAAGGTTGAACTGTCCGGTACATAACCTTTCTTGCCAGTTTTACTCAAAAACATGACAGCCTCACTGGCCATAGAATTATTTGAAAGGCAGTAAAGAATATTGTCACAAACCAATTGAGATACGCCCTGCTTCTTCTCAACAAATTCCAGCAAAAGTTCAAAAGCCTTATCTGGGGCAATACAACGAAAAACTCCATGAACCAAGGATCTCATAGAAGCTGCATTTGGAACCACATTCTTCTCCTTCATTGTCTGTAAAACTCTGAAGGCTTCATCAGCCCTTTTAGCATTGCAAAATCCATCAATCAAGATTGTATATGTGAAAACATTCGGAAAATATCCCAAGCCCTCCATTTGTTTGATCAAACGAAGCGCCTCATCCACCACCCCGATCCTACAAACACCATGGATGAGAATGTTATAAGTGAACCTATCAGGGACACAGTTATGGGATGACATTTGTTGAAATTTCAAATAAGCCAAGTCTAGCGAATTGGACTTGATCAATGCATCAATTACAGCATTGTACAGTCTGGTGGTGGGATTAAGACCCAAAAACCCAATTTGCCCAAATATTTCCACACAGTATTTTGACAAACCCAATCTACCCCAACTGCCAAATAAAATACAGAGTAATTCCTCTGTCACTTTAAGACCAGACTCTTTAATTTGCTGAAGCAGATCAACAGATAATAGCACCGGACGATCAGGACCTTCTCGATAAAGGTTGCGGCCAAGAACCTCTCGAATCGATTGTTTCTTTGCAAGTAACGGGTCGACATTCGAAACCCAAATATAAAACCTAACAGCATTTAATGGGTTGTCCTGATTTTGCAAAATACTAACAACAAATTGAGGAACCAAAACGACCCTTTTCGCCTTATACTCGTGGTTTAACAATAGAAACCAGTCCTTGCTCAATAGAATCCTAGAAAGATATGAATGATCAATTGGTTTAAGACTCAATCTACGTTTATCATCAGCAAGAGATGAACGAGTGGGCAGGTTAATCAAACTGGGAGCCTTTAACGGAGTAGTTAGTGGGGAAGGATTACCTCTTGAAGGCGCTTCAGTGTTGTTAAAGGGTCTTTGTTTTGAAGTTCGTTGGATTGTATCGGAAGGGATTTGTCTCCGATATCTGTTGGTGGGAGTGTAAGCTTGTAGAGGTCGATTTCTTAGAACAGGCGTTGCCCTGAAAGCCGAAGGAAGCCCTCTCATGGCCTTTCAGGAGACCAAGCCTAATGCCCACCAGTCTCGCTTCGTTTATAAAATGGTCACTGATTTTTGTCCGAGAGTATATTTGAAAACAATATATTTTTGGCTAGTTTGGTAAGGATTTGTTTTCTTTTTTTTTTTTTCTCTCTCTCTCTCTCTCTCTCTCTTAATCGAGTTTATGAACAATCTGATTAAGATGAAGAAGGTTGTTGTTTAAATAAAGAGGGGTACATACCAATTTATTACTCTAAATTTTAAAAGTTATATCAATTTAAATCTTAAAATAATAATTAAATTTAATCCTCGAACTTTTTCACTTATGTTGATTTAAACCCTAAACTAATAATTGTAAACCTTAAACCTTTATTAATGTATCAATTTAAACCCTAAACTTTTATAGTTGTATCAATTTAAACTTTTCATTATCTTTTATTTGAAAATTTTTATAAAAATTTAGGGTTTAAATTGATATATTTATGAAAGTTCAAGATTTAAATTGATACCTTTATGAAAATTCAAAGTTTAAAATGATACAACTATTATTTGGGATTTAAATTGATACGATTCCCACAGTTTAGTGTTTAAATTAATACAAATCCTAAAGTTTAATATTTAAATTGATATAATTCTCAATTTAATTTAAATTGAGACAATCCTGAAATTTTTTTTTATCTTTTATGGAAGGATTTTCACACTAATAACCTAATTAAATATGCAAAATTACAAACTTAAATCAACCACCATTTTTTTCATGAATAGTTTAATATGTTACAATATTACATAAAAATCAAGGCTATAGTCTATAATACCCCATTAATTTCTAGCCTAAATCATGTGCATTAAAATAGTTTTTTCCAAATTTTTCAAAACCCATCCGAAAATGAGCTTTCCATTTTCATTAAGTTAATAAAATTTTATTTCTTCCCTAATTTGTCTTACAATATTTTATTTTTACAAATCGTGAATTTTGCCTTAAAATTTATAATCTCAAAATTCAATGGATTACATTTAATACATAAGTATAGTACAAAATATTGGTTTTCAAAATATTGGTTTTCATCTATGTTTCGATTTTTTTATATATATGAGGTTTATTTCAAATATATACAATGTTATTTTAAATATATACAATGTTTATTTCAAATACATTCAGAACAGTTACAATTTAAGGTTTTTTATAATATATATACCCTATATTATAATTTTGACCTCATTTCTATTAAGATATATATTCCACTTACTTTATTATAGTTATCCATGTATATTTAGTCATTTTGCAAATATATACCATATATTATATAATAATAATGCTAGAAAAATTGCAAAATCCATCTTTAAAGTATGATAATTGTTGTAAATTTCACTCATAGTTAGATGTTTTGTTTGAAAAAATTTCATAACAAGTGAATAATTTTGTGAACATAACTACCATAACATATTCCTAAGGCTTAGGGATATAAAAACTATTTGTTAATGAATAAAATAACAAACAGTTAAAAGGAAAAAAATTCATCATAATTTTCGTAATTAATGATTAATAAGAAAAAACTCTCTAAATAATTAATATTAAATTCATTTTATTTCCTTAAATATTTTAATTATAAAATACTAAGAAAATTAACTAAGAAAGAGAATATACTTTAAATTTATCTTAAAACTCTATAGAAATATAATTATAAGATATCGTTTAAGTTTAGGCTATTTACGAAAAATTAAGATGCAAGGTAACCGGGCAAAGACTTTGCCTGCAGTTAACAACACTTTGGGAAACATGAGTTGAGTTGAGCTGGTATAATATATCAACTTATTGTTTGGCCCACCAACTTTAAATGTTTGTAGAGTTGAATTGGTATATTTTATCAACTCACTCCAACTCTCATTTTCTTCCTATGTTTCCAATGACTCCACCCATCGGCTACCGTCACACTCTAAGAACTAACTCCAAACTCCGACAACTACCTCTGAAGACAACTCTGGCGACCAATTCCGGACTCCGACAACCACCTCTGATGGCAACTCCAACGACCAACTCCAAGCTCCAACAATCACCTCCGATGACGATTCTGATGACAAAATTCAGACTTCGACAACCACCTCCGATGACAGCCTTGGCGACCAACTCCAAGCTCCGACAAACTTTGCGTGACCAACTCCAACAACCACCTCTAGTGACCCAACTCCGACGACCACCTTTGCTTTACCAACTCTGATGACCAATTGGCTCCAACAACAAACTCCAATGACCAACTCCGACAACCACCTTTGTAGGCTCTGACAACCACCTCCGACTACAAACTCTGATGAAAATCACCTTCGATGATCACCTTTGAGCGAGCAACTCTGATGACCAACTCAAGGCTTCGACGGCCACCTTCGACAACAAACTCCGACAACTAACTCTAATATCATCTTCATGAGACTAACTTTGGGCTCCTATAGTCACCTCCGACTACAATCTCCAACGAAAATCATATTTGATGATCAACTTTGACGACCACTTTCGCCCACCCAACTTCGAGATTTGAAAACTACCTCCGATGACAAACTTCAACAAACAACTCCAATACACCTTCATGTGACCAACTTCAGACTCCAACAACTACCTCCGACTACAAACTCCAACAAAAATCATCTTCGATAATCAACTTTGACAACCACTTCTGACTATCATAAGACTAATGACTATTAAAGTATGTTGTAGGATTATTAATTGTATAAAAATATGATTTTGTCTACATTAAGTGCAATATTTATACGTAATGAATTTACATATCAAATGAGTGTTAAGAATATTTAGACGAAAAGTATGCATATAGTTGAAAAGTATGTAACATATAACAAAAAAAAACCCATAAAATGAAGAAAAAAAAATCCTGGAACATTTTCCACCGAAAAATAGAGATTTTTTCTCTAACATTTCTCCAAATTTAGAGGAAATGAAAGTGAAACGGTTGAAGAAACATGATGACATTCCATTGGTTTTTACGATGATGAGAGAGATTTAATTAAAAAAAATATACGACATAGTAAAAATATAGAGCAACAATAGAAAGAAGAAGAAAAATAAGAAAATGATAATGAAATTCATGGAAAAAAATGATAGAAAGTTTTGATTTTATTTTAGTTTCCCATTTTGTTTAACCATATTTCTACATGATATGTAATGGGTTAATTATTGTTCATGCCCACAAAAGAAAGAAAGAAAGAAAAGTTATAAAAACTAAAAGAAAAATATTACAATTCATATTTTATTCAAACAAATATGGATAGAATTATTGAATAAAAAATTTTCAAAACAAAAATAACAATCATAAAAGCATATTATTTAAAGTTCAAAAAACTGCATCAGATACCTAGACATATGAACTCATCTCTACATCCCAAATACAGACATATGAACTCAGACTAAATAACTCTGTACCCCAAACACAGATATATAAACTACACAGATATATAAACTGTACAGACATATGAACTCTAACTATCTCACCTCGGAGCCTCAAACAATCCCTTTATATTAAAATAAAATTTCCTATCATAAAAGAGCACTCTATTGGTATAGTGGCTACGTTATAGCCTTATTTTGCTGCAGGGTTCGAAAGAAAGCTATGCAAAATGTCATATTTTTTCCCCCTTCTTATTTTTTCTGAAATATGTTCCCCACTTCTTTATTAATAGATAGTATCACTGTTTTTAACACACACATATGTAGAAACTGTCTATTTTTCCAATTATTGTACTTGTTTATATATATATATATATATATATATATATTTGTATTATAAAAGAATTGAAGTTGAAATAATTATTAGTAATCTAAACATATGTTAAAATATATTTGTACACAATTTTTGTCAAAATAGAAAATACTGGTAAGAAAGTTGTAGCTTTATTTTTATTTTTTTTAATAATAACTTTATTTCTGATTATAATATAATTTTGTGGATTGTTATATAGCAAAATGACCAACTTATTTATAAATATAGTAAAATCATAAAAAAATAAAAAATAAAAAAAAATTAAGGATTGTTTTCATTTATGGTCAAAACACAATTTTGTCATTATTTTAACAATTTTTATCCCTATACTTGAGATTCTATTTTATTTTAGTCTATGGCCTTTTGATTGTCCAAATTATTTCTTATTATATATAATTTGAATCTATAAAATCAAATTTTTTCTGGTTTAAAATAGGAAAAAGAATATTTTTTTTGTCCCTAAGTTTTTGGTATAGTTTCTATTTAGTCCCTAGGTTTCATGTTACTCTTTAAATTTTTAGTTTGATTTCAATTTAGTCCATAAGTTTCACAACACTACAATTTTACCCTTGACATTTAAGTTTTGCTTCAATTTAGTCACTGTGTTTCAAGACTTATACTTTTAACTTTGATTTTTCACTAAATACTCAATTTTAGTTTTTAAAGTTAATTTATGTTAATAAACTAAAAAAATAATTAAAAGAATTATAATTAATTAAGTTTCACTACTTTTTTTCTTATCAATTTTAGAATTAAATTTTAAATTTTTATTTCATAATTATTTTTAATTAATTAATAGAAACTGATGTCAATAATTGAAAGTGCGTATTTAATGAAAAATTGAGGTAAAAAATGTAAAATCTTAAAATCTGGAGACCAGATTGAAATAAAACTCAAATTTCAAGGATAAAATTGAAACATTTTAAAATATTTAGAGACTAAATTGAAGCAAAACTCAAAATTTAAAAACTAAATATATAATATTTTAAAATTTATGAATCAAATAGAAACTAAAGCCAAAAGGTGGGACCATAAAAAGTTATTTTTCACTTTAAAATATAGTGGTCTTCAGTATTTTATCCCTATACTCTAGATGCTATTTTATTTTGACAAATTCTTTGTAAATAAATAAACTAAAATGCGTTAAAATATTTTTAGATAATGTGTTAATATAACAATAATTTATTTGAATACTTTCTAAAAATATGGTAAGAAGAACTTCAAGCCATAAATCTGATATTGAGGATATGTGTTCATGGGTTGGGTTGGATTGAGTTAAGACCTTTTAGATCCAATCCAATTGTTTGGGTTGTAAATTTTTTCAACCCAAATAATTCTTATTAAAAAATGAATCTAATCCAATCCAACCATAAAATATTTGGGTTGGGTTGGTTTGGGTTAATCAGGCCATTTATTTAAAATTTTGTTCTAAAAAGAAGTAAAATGTAAATATGTAAAAATCTAATTTAATTATTTGCATATATTGAAATAAGATTAAAAACTCAATTTTAATTTATATAGTGAAAAATTTCTTTCTAAAATGCAAAGAAATACTTTTAAGAGTTGTTGAAAAATAAATTATTAAAAAAATATTGAAATTAAATAAAACTAAAATCAACATATGTATAAATAGTTATATTATAAATAATAAAAAAAAATATATATTTTAAAGTTAATAATAAATTCGGGTTGGTTCAGGTTATATTAAGTGAACCCATGAACCAGCCCAACACATAAAAATTTCATTTTATTTGAATCTAACTCAATCCAAATGAGTTGATAACCTAACCAAATCGTACAGATTCGATTGGATTGATCGATTTTTTTGGTATCGGATTTTTTGAACATCCCTAACGTCTGAGGCTGAAAATGAAATCATTTGTTGGATTGAAGAGACTATTTCTTTGATGGCGTTCTTCCTTTGTATTGAATTTAAATTTATCCCCCGCTCTCGTAATTTGCTTGCGGATAGAGTGGCTAAGTGTGCAAAAGATGGCGTTGTAACTAGAAAGAATAAAGTTGGGTTTATCAATTGATCAATAAAGAGACCACCTGAAGGTAACCTTTTTTCCACTTGGCAATGCAATAACGACATTATTACATCATGGATTATAAATTCAGTCTCAAAGGAACTTGCTGCTGGTATCGTTTGTACTGGTTGCATCAAAGATATTTGGGATGAATTGAAGGATCGTTATCGTTAGATAAATGGTCCACATATCTACCAATTGCGAAAAGAAATTGTTACTACTACTTAAGGTAACCTCTCAGCCGAATCCTATTATGTGAGGTATACTACACTTCCTAAAGATCGATTGTACTTGTGGTGGTTCGAAATCTCTTCTTGAATATATTGAGTTCTTAATTTGTAACGATTTTTTTAGTGGGACTTAACAATTCCTATGTTACAATTCAAGCTAAATTCTTCTCATGACTTCTTTGCCTACAATCAGTAAATTTTTCTTTCTTGTCATTCAAGAAGAGCCTCAAAGGCTTGTAGCAAGACACTACCACTCGATTTCTTGTTATTCTTCGGACCTGAATCAAAGATTGTGGGATCCTTAATTTAGTAGGGAGAGTTCTTGTGAGAGAAAGCTCTTATGTGAGGGAGAAGATAAATTTTGTAGAGAAAAACTCTCTTTTTTTTTTTTTTGTGAAATTTTAAAAAAAAATGATATTTTTCAAAGAATTCTTCTCCTCTTTTATGTGAGAGAAGATGAAGTAATTGAAGAGGGAGTTATAACTCCCTTCCATGCTTCACAAATAACTCCAAAGAGAGTTATTTCCTTAAATTCAAATTTATTTTAAATAATTTATATATTAAATAAAACTTAGTATATATAATTAAATAAATGTTAACGAATTAACAATTAATTATCATATATTTAATTTAATTTGAATCATATTTAAATAACAACTACTCACATAACCTATAATTCTAATATGAATCTCATCCATATTAATTATAACCTATAGCTTTGATATGAACCTTATTCATATTAATTATAATCTATAGTATTATATGAATCTTATTCATATAATTAATATTTGAATTTTATTCAAATATTTATGTCTCACATATTATTAACATGAATTTGAATCATATTCAAAATCAACTTTATATTATAATATATCTATATACATTATATTTATTGTATCTTATACAATTAATTTTTCTTATTTAATTTGAACAATTCAAATTAATCAAAAAATAATTGATTCTTATTTTACTCTTAATGAGCTAGCAATGGACCTTATGGACCTGCAAATTAGAAGCTCTAATGATACAAGATTAACTAATTAAACTTTTTAATTAAATTAATCAACAATCAATACAGTCAGTCCAGTAAAGACCCATAACTACACTCTTTGCACTGTAGATATACTTTTGTGTCATGGATATAACCAATCAACAATAAATCAACCTTTCATGAATCGCTAATAACTACAGCTAGATCAAATTAACGTTTTGCCCCTATAGTTACATTTAACTCTTTAAGTACCATTGATCCCTCTAATAGACAAATAGTTTGATAGTGTTGACATCCAACAAGTGGATGCAATTAGAATCTTAAGCACTCCAATTCCAATAATTTTAACAATCAAGCAAGCATGCTCATAATAAAGAAAATAGGGTTTCAATAATTTATTACTTTTTTAAACAAAATTAATTCTATAATCAATTTTGTATAAAGTTAATTCTTAATAATTAAATAAACATAATTAATTATATTAATTTAATATTAAATATTAAATTAATTAAACATCAACTCCTCAAACATGAATCCCTATTCATGTAATTTATTGGGTTTTATGTCCTAAAACTCATGATTTGTAAACAATAGAACTTATTCTGAAAATTCAATAAGTTTTTATTGAATAGATATTTTGCTTATTAGAAATCCAATAAACCTAAATGTCCCTTGACTATTATATGAGTATTTGAACTTTATGTTGAGACATAAAATTGGATCAGATTCGAGTAAATAGTCAAAATGATCTATAGTATATGAATAAGGTTGGGTGCCTTATTCTAGTAACGCTATTGGATGTGGCCTACTCTGTAGTTGTTACAAAGAGTTGTAAAGTGCTACAAACGAAATGATCCTAATTCATACATGTTATGACATGAGGAGTAGGGACGTCCCTATGCAAAAGGGTTTGTACAAGATCGGACCACAAAATCAATCACTCTTACTTTATAACGTTGTTGACTGACTATTTCAAAGCGATGATCTAGGTAACTTGACCTTTATCCTGAGCTAACTATGAACTCCTGTTTATTCAGGATTATCCTTAAATTTGCATATGTGAGGGTTGACTCAACAGCGCCATCTCAATAAACTCCCATTTCAGGGGTAAGACCGGATAGGTAGCTGGGGACATAGGGTGCAAGAAGAAATTCACTCCTACCCACTTTTAGGGATAGTAGAGAGGTTGTTCCCTTAATTGATGATTCTGGGTCTTGAACAAGGGACCCCACCCCTTCACTGGCCTAAGAGTAATTCGGTTTGTTGATTGGATCACAAATCAATTATTCATTAGAGGATTGGGACTTAAAGAGCAAGAGGTAATTTCGAGGGTAAAATAGAGATTTGACCCAACCGTTATTACAAACAACTTGTGAAGGGTTAACTTACTAATCATGTTTATATCGAGTGGACATAATATATCTACAGTGAAGGAAGTTCAACTATGGGCTTTAGTAGAGTGACCCATTAGTTAACGAATAGGGGTTAATTCGGTCGGATCATTGGAGCCCATGATCTGTAGGTCCGTGAGGTCCCCTACTAACTCGTAAATGGATTAATTTTATAGTAGTGTGATAAGTTAATTTGAAACGTTCAAATTAGAATTAAAGGAATTACTAATTATATGAAATATAATTACACGTTTAATTTTAAGAATTAAATGGAAATTGGAGAATTAATATTTAAATATGATTTAAATATATGCATGTGGATTTGTATAAAATCAATTTAATATTTGATATTAAATTAATTAGAATTATTTAAATTGTTTAAATAATTATTTGTCAATTTTATTAGAAAAAATAATTTATAAAATGAATAATTTTTTATTTTTGAAATCAAATTGTTTTTCTAAAATCAAATTTGGAATTTGAAAATTGAAAAATACACAAAATGGAAATTTAGTTTTTTCCATTATCTTCTAATTTGCTCACACAAAACCCATCTCATTAAGCTTCAATTACTCCAAGCATGAGCTGCATCTCATGCAGCCATCTTCTTTGTATGATTTTCTGTAATATATTGAGAAGATTGGAGTGAATTTGAAGCATGCAATCTATAGAGTTTTTGCTAAAAAAAAAATGTTGTGAAAAAGGTGTTCTTCAATTGGGTTGCTGTTGTGAGCTCTTCTCCAAATTCCCTTCATTCAATCTTATTTTTGTTGGGGTTGATGCCCTAAAGTCTCATGTCCTGTAGTTTGTAAACAGTTTATACGAACACTTGTGTTGTATAATATATGATATTTTACTTCACATCTTATATTTTGCTCAGTTGTTTGTTTTATTTGTTTTATCACAAACCAATAAACATAAAATCTCTGGTTATCTGTATATGACTCAAGCATGTATGTGGTGACATACAAGTGGATCATGTCTTGAGTGATAAACAAAATGGTCTGTAGTATATGGATATAGGAGAGAAACCTTATCCTGGTAACACTACGGATGCGGCCCGCTTTATGGAATGATAACAAGTGTTGTGACTTGTCATAGATAGTCTAATCCTGATCATTCGTGTTGGGACATGCTAATGGGAGCATCCTATATAAAGAGTTTATATAAGACCTAACCATGAAGTGTTAACGTCTTGTTATATAACACCGTTTATGACAAAGACTTCACTTCACTAGGATGACCATAGGTAACATGACCTCAATCTTGAGTGAGTTGGGAACTCCTAGCATTAAGGGCGGTTCTTTGATTTGTATAGATGCTAGTGGCCAGGTCGCTGATTCAAACCTACCATTTTGGGGATTCATCTGATTTGGGAGCTGGGAACTCAGCTACACAAGATGGAATTCACTTCTTCCCCGAGGCAGGAGTAAGTAGATAGATAGCTCTCTTAAGGGCTGATTCTAGGGCATGGACGATGTGGCGCCACACACCTTCTTTTGGCCCAAGAGGTGTTCACACATAGTTGGACTATGTTGTTGTAACGACCCGACCCCCTAGGACTTAAGTTAGGCCGTTACTAAATACATGCATGCATGGAACTCAAAACGACACTCGGTTATGGCGAAATAAATACTAATTAAATAAGGTAAGTTCAAAATTCTTTCATTAAATTCAAATACTAAAACAATAGTAGGGTACCCATAAATCATAAAGGACAATAAATAAGTCTGAAAAACAATTCTTAAAAGTAGGTTTTAAGCATCAAAACTAAAAGTTAAGAGGAACATGAAAAGAGCTTTAAATCTCATGAGCGGAAGCGTAAAAACTAGTCCCAGTGGCTCGATCACGAATTCCGCTTGTCCATCGCCGATGAATCTCAACCCTTACCCGAAACAACAACATGAGAAAGAATGAGTATAAAATACTCAGTAAGTAACCCTACTACTGAGGTCAGGCTGGGCATCTATGTTCTCTAGATACCCACCTCTGGTGAAACATAAAAATTGCTCTAATCCTCATGGGACACATACATACATGAAAAACTGAGTTCTATTCTACTGTAGTTAAGTATTCTCATTATCCTAGTAAGTCCTGTAGGACCCACAGCCTCTGGTGAATCCCGAAGGAAACACAATCTCTTACATACATATGGTTATGCATACACCTCTTTCGTATACACATAACCCACTTAATGTGTATCTCTTTCGTACACGTGGTTAAGTATACACCTCTTTCGTATACACCTAACCTACTGAGTATGTACCTCTTTCGTACATCTAGTTATGTATACACCTATTTCGTAACTAGATGTGTACCTCTTTCGTACACCTAGTTAAGTATACACCTCTTTCGTATACACCTAACCTACTGAGTATGTACCTCTTTCGTACATCTAGTTATGTATACACCTCTTTCGTATGTCTAGTTATGTATACACCTCTTTCGTATACACATAACCCACTGAGTATGTACCTTTTTCGTACACCTCAGATCCTCTCTATAAATGTAGGGATGCGTACCTCTTTCGTACACATGGTTAGGCATACACCTCTTTCGTATATACATAACCTACTGAGTATGTACCTCTTTCGTATACCCCAGTACCCTCTAGATATGTATCACTTTCATAAACACCAACCCTAGTATATCTCTTTCATGTACTAGCGCCTTTGGATGTGCATCATTTTCATGCAGTCACATAATCTGGAAAGGAAAAGAGATTGCATCTAACTTCATATTACATATAACATTCACCTAATCATGAATCTTCTAAAAAATCTCTTGATCAAGGTTAGGCTAGTTAACTTCAACATACGTAATTAATCTAGTATTAATGGATCCATTCTAGTACATCACTTTCATGCACTAACTCATGTAATAATCAAACATTTGAAATTTCATAATACATCATATAACTTACATACTTTCATAATAAATCACATCAATAAGCACATCAACAAAATGCTCCAACTTTCACCTAACTTTAAGACATTTCTATAGTAGTGCCGCTTAACTCATAATTTAGGGTCATGCCCAATCGTCCTTTTAATATATTTCATAAAATTCTAAATCATGCGCATACATTAACATGCTTCAGTCATATTATCTCATGTTTGTATACCTTATCTAAACAGTCTATTAAATCTCAGAACAGTCAAAATTATCCTTGTAACAAGTCTTACAATCCTCAACATCAACAGATTAAATACGACCATATGGAATCACATACCAGCTCATGCTAGCATTCAAGTGCCTATGTGCATAAATAAATAATTCGGATCTCATAACAGAACATACTTTAATCATGTTATACTATCAATCTTTCATGTTGTCATTCTGCCATAACCTTCATTTAACATGCTAGCATACATCTAATGTCTGGCCCGTAGGCAGTTTCAGTAGTAAGATTACTTACCTTGATATCAGGTCGAACCAAAAAGCAATTGAATCTTTGTGAAATTCTTGACTCCTTAATCAAACCTAGGTGTGGTCCAATTCAAATTCACCTTCAAAACCTCCAATTTTAAGTCCAAATAATTAGCAAACCAAACTCTTCTTCATCTTGAGTGAAATTCTTGAATCAACCCCCAAAACTCGCTAAAACAAACTCCAACTTCACTGAACAACACCTCAATACCTTCACAAACTTGAATCCAAAGTTGAAACACAATGGGTATCAACCAATCGATGCCAAAAGTAAATGAGTATTCAAGAATCAATCGAAAATAACCCAAACGGCAGAAATCTTACCCAAATTGATAGATCCAGTGATGGCAAAAGCGAACAACGCTTGAGCAGTGGTGGATGGAGGTCATAAAGAAGAAACTGACGCGACGGCTTTGGGCGGCATCGGACGAGCTCACGAACGTGAGGAAGAAAAGGGGGGTGGGGTTTGACTTTTTATAAAAACAACAACAACAACAATAATATTAAAACAAAAAAGGAAGTAAATATAATTACATTTAATTCCTTTCCGTTTTATACTATAAATTCCTTTCCGTTTCAAAAGGAAATTAATTCCTGCCATTAATTTTTTATTTGAATTTCAAATTGAATAATTTTACGCCAACAATTAAATTCCCGCACTTACATTTGAAGTCCAAAATTCCAAAAATGCCCTCTAACTAATAACAATTTCTGAAATTCCAAATAATAAAGTTATTAAAATTACATTATTACTAAAAAAAATATGCGGGGTGTCATCTTACTCATGATTGGTTATATCTGATAGATACAGAAATATATTTATGTTAAGAAGAGTTCAGTTGTTGATCTTTAGTGGAATGGCTGATAGTTAACGGATGGTGGATCTCGTAGCTAAAGAGTTTAGTCAGCTATTCACGAACCATTGGAGCTTCGAGCCACAGGTCCATTAGGTCCCCTGGGTAGTTTGAATAAAGTCAAGAATCAATGTTTGGGTTAATTTGAAATGTTCAAATTGACAAGAGGAAGTTCGATTGTATATAATATAATTGAACTAGTTAATTATATATGATATAGTTGGCTAAATATATGAGATACATTATTATGGAGGAAATTAGTTCTAAATATGATTTATATCAAGTAGAGGAGAAATTACTATAGTAGATATGTGATATCAAACTATAGGATAAAAATATAATATGATTATATTTATTAATATTTTAATT
The DNA here is from genome assembly GCF_009727055.1 of Benincasa hispida. Taxonomy (NCBI): domain Eukaryota; kingdom Viridiplantae; phylum Streptophyta; class Magnoliopsida; order Cucurbitales; family Cucurbitaceae; genus Benincasa; species Benincasa hispida. The sequence continues at coordinate 20,012,273 of NC_052349.1, forward strand.
AGTTAATTATATGATAATTAACCCAAAATCACATTCGAACGTGCGTTAATGGGAACTACGTCGGTTATTGTAAGTTGTAACCGATGAATTAAAATGAAATTTGTTCAATTTTGAATAATTCATCCAGAAAAAAGATCAAAGAGCGCATTGGTCTAAAAACGTAATCAATCGCTTAATCTCGAGAGCCTATACGATAGTCACTCAATGCCTAAATGATCGTACACCTCGCACCTAAATAATCGGACGCTAGTTCCTAAACGATCGGATAGCTTCCCTAAACGATCGTATAATGTGTCATGTTTGCTAAACTGTGAAACTTGGATCTCCATTTTCCTACTTAAGTAAGTGATTAAGGGGTTATATAGGAGGAAGTTAAATCCTATGTTATGTAAATAATCTAATAATTTTACAATTGTCATAATAACTGTAATAATTGTCATCTTCTGTGGATCAACAATTAGTAAGAGTGAATGTAAACTATAATGGTTAGGTATTGTAGTTACGATAACCATATTTGATCCTAGAGTACGAGTAAAGAGGACCCTAAAAGGATAAAAAGAAGAGAAAACCTTGAAGACTTAAATCCTGAATAGTGAAGAAAGAATTGAAGAACTGAGGAAAATATAGAAAATTAGTTGGGAAAATTCGTGTGGAAGTTGCTCGGAGATAAACCATATTCACAGTAGCTAACGAGATTGGCAAGAATGAGAGTGGAGGCAGCGAGAGAATGGGAGAGAGCGAGATTGGCTGAGCGAGAGACTGGGAGAGAGCGAAGTTGGAGAGAAAGGGTTGAGAGAAAGAAGGAGAGAGTGACTCTGGCAAGATTGGAAAGAGCGATGCTGGCGAGATTGGAGAGAGCGAGATCCTTAGCGAGAAACCGGGAGAGAGCGATACTGTTGAGATCCAAGCTAGCAAGAAGGCTAGAGAAAGTGAGATCCTTTGCGAGAAACATGGAGAGAGCGACACTACTGAGAGCCAAATGTGCGAGAAGGCTGGAGAAAGCGAGATCCTTAGCGAGAGTTTGAGCGAGAAAGTTGGAGAGAGCGAGAGTGGAGAGAATGAGATTGTGAGCGAGAAAGTGGGAGAGAGCGAGAGTGAAAAGAGCGAGACCAGCGAGAAAGTGGGAAAGAGCGAGAGTGGAGAGAGCGAGAGCAGCCTAAACGCCTTATTCGAACGTCACGCCCACGCGATCGAAGGAAACTGCCTGTGCATCGAATGGCCGGACATTTATGTGTTGAATTTGGCCACGATCTTATAGATTATGCATTGAAAACCCTAAATTGAATACAAACAAAGCTTGAAGAGGAAAAGGCAAACATCAATTAAAGTTTAGGTGTCCGATTAAGAGAAATTCTTAAACCCTAAGAAATTGTGTTGGATGCATTTGGAAAGAACACATTGAACTAAGGTGAAATCAGCCTACGTTGATAAAAGAAGGATTAAACATTTGGCCATGCAACCAAGTAGGTGGTGTCAACACCATAGGAGGTTTGGACGCCTATAAATAGCCTTTGAGATTTCATCTCCAAATCAAAAATCATAAAATTCGTAAAAAGAGAGGGAGAGTCGAGTGCATTGGACAATGAGGGTGGAGAAGAATGAATCAATTTGAGACGAGAAGATCTCCCAATCTACTCGAGCGTTTGATGTAATTCCAAGGCCATCTGAAAGATAAGAGAGTCTAGTTTTCATGGTGAGGCTGCCAGAGAAGAAGCTCTAAGGAATTGGGCTGGAGAATGAGAAAAAGACAGAGGGGTCGAGCTATCGGGTAAGCTGGGCCAGTCTTGATATTTGGATGATTCCGGCTAAACCATGAAGAGTTATGAGCTAAGATTTTATGGGGTAAAAAGAGAGCCCGAGGTAGAAAAGGGAACTATTAGAAAGGCTCCTAAGCAATTAAGGTGAGTGTTATAGCTTTGATAATTATCACATAATGTGAGTGTTATAGCTTTGATAATTAACACATAGTGTGAGTGTTATAGCGTTATAGTTTCGATATATCGTGAGTGTTATAGCTTTGATAATTAACACATAGTGTGAGTGTTATAGCTTTGATCATTAACACATAGTGTGAGTGTTATAGCTTTATAGTTTCGATATATCGTGAGTGTTATGTTGTTTTGATAAATAAAGAATATTGTGTGATAGTAAATGCATATTATGAGTATTCACTTAGCTTTATACTGTGATATTGGAATATATGCATCTGTAGATACAAAATACATCCTTTTGGTGATAGGATGATTGCCATGATATTGTTTGTGTGTGACTGTGGAAACTGAGATTATGCCCGGGATGTGGTTAGCATGCTTAACAAAAGGTACTTGGTGGGAAAAGTTGGTCGGCTTCGGTCTACGAGAAATAATGGTTGGCTTCGGTCGGCAGGAAATAATAGTCGGTGACGACCGACGGGAAATATGGTCAAGTACCTAAGTATGACTAGCGGGATAAATAAAATGGTCGATGTGCACATTGGCAGGAATTGGGGTTATAGGAAGGTTTCCATAGGTGATTGTAATGTTTGACGATAGGATATGCTTGCTATGTGTTGATTTTGGAATACAAATTAGTAGCTGCGTGATTATGCCATTGATTGCACTTGAGTTCAGTGTGAGGGCCAACATGTGATTGGTTTCCCAAAATGATGATTTTCAAAATGATTTTCATCTTAAAAAGAACCACTCACTGGGCTTAGTAGCTCACACTGTTCAAAATGTTTTCTTAATCCCCCCTCAGGTAGCGGAAGATGAGAAGTTCCAAGGTGCTGCTAAGGTCAAGGTCTGCCACGTGCCCCAATTACACTTCCGGAGAGTTTTTACGGTTGTCGTTGTAAACTTTATTGTTAAGTCCTTAAGTTGTATAAATGTTATATCACTGTCGTTATAAAAGATGGGCCTACTTAATCCGTTATAGTTTATCTCCTTGACTTAATCATTCAGCTGTGTATAAGTTATAGTATGGTATCAGAGTTATTCTGCAAGAATCATTAGGCAGTAAGTGTCAGCTCAAGGGTTGATAACTGTTGCAGTCGCATCCCTCTTCAAGGCTGAGAAGGTGGTCTGGGGGCGGAGGTGTGACATAAACGATCGTATACCTTTTCTTAAACGATTGTTCAGTAAAACCTACATGATCCTGTAGTTTCTCCTAAACGATAAGCATCTTGCTATACGATAGCATCATTTTCCCTCCCACTTGCTTATCACCTACACGATCTATTCTTCCTCCTACCTCTACCAAATTCACCAAAGACTACGCTTTGGGTTCTCACTCCGAGAATACCTGGGGCTTTTTTCTGGTAGTGTCGTCCCCGTTGCATTCGTGTTTTTACGATTGTTCGTGCTATTGTCATTGACACATCTGCTGGGTGTTGGTTGATCGAATAGAGGTCATCCGCTGCATTGAGTTCCAAAGTTTGAAGACCGTCTTCAACTAGTATGTGAACTCTCTCCCTCGTTATTTTTTTTTGTTCAAAGCATGTCTTTAATTGACTGTTCATTTGCATAACTGCGTATTTAATGTATTTTCGTCACTGTGAAATTTGAGTGATTCGAACGCGCTCATGGAACTCTTCGGTAAGGAATCCTTCAATTGCTATCAAAGCCAAGTTCTGATACTCCGATTTCATATGTTGCAACGAAATTTTATTTACGTTCATGGTGGGTGCATTTCTACATTGTTTAATTGTTAAATTGCTGTGGATGTGTGGAGTAATAGATGTTTTTGTGGATGATTAGCCTCGATTTGATTTAATTCTTTTATATTTCCGGTTGTTTGTAAAGGCCCTTGCGTTTTTTTGGGCATTAATAATCATTATCGAGTCTATATTCCAAGTCTGTTTGAGTTTTGAATCGTTCGTGATGAAGATTGGAGCAAGCGTTGCAGTTCTTCGAGGAAGGAGACGATCAAGGGTTGATCGTATCGTGCAGATGATGGAGTAAGTGATCATTGTTGATTGCATCGTGCAGACGATGGGGTACACGATCGCTGTTGATCGCATCAGTTAAACGATGGGATATGCGATCAAGGGTTGCTCGCATCGTATTGACGATCGGGTACGCGATCACAGAGTATCGGGTCGTGTAGACGATGGGATGCTCACGTTGTTGGATGTTATGTCGTGGTATGTAAACAATGGAGCTTATTCTGAAAATTCAATAAATGTGTTATTGAATAGATCTATTGATTAAATAGAAATCCAATAAACCTAGAAGTCTCTTGACTATTGGATTAGTACTTAACTTTATGTGGAGACATAAAGTGGATCAGATTCGAGTAGATAGTCAAAATGATCTATAGTACTTGGATAAGATTGGGTACCTTATTCTGGTAACACTATTGGATACGACCTGTTCTGTAGTTGTTACAAGGAGTTGTAAAGTGCTACAAATGAAGTGATCCTAATTCGTTCATGTTGGACATGAGAAGTGGGGGTGTCCTTGTGCAAAAGAGTTTGTACAAGATCGGACAACGAAATGAGTCATTCTTACTTTATAACGTTGTTTACTGTTTAAGATTGACTATTTCAAAGCGATGACCTAGGTAACTTGACCTTAGTCCTGAGCTAACTATGAACTCCTGTTTATCTAGGATTTCTCTTAGATTTTCATAGGTGAGGGTTGGCTCAATAGCGCTAGCTCAATATGGCTGCCATTTCAGGGATAAGACCGGATAGATAGTTGGGAACATAGGGTGCGATAGGGAATTCACTCCTACCCGCTTTAGGGATAGTAGAGAGGTTGTTCCCTTAAGTGCTAATTCTGAGACTTGAACAAGGGACCCCGCCCTTTCATTTGGTAAGAGAGAGACTTGGTTTTGTGATTGGATCACAAAACAATTATTCATTAGGGGATCAGTGGGGACTTAAAGAACAAGAAGTAATTTCGGAGGTAAAACAGAGATTTGACCCAGCCGTTATTACGAACAACCTGTGAAGGGTTAACTTACTAATCGTGGTTATATCGGGTGGACATAATATATCTACAGTGAGGGGAGATCAACTATTGGCTTTAGTGGAGTGACCCATTAGTTAATGAATGGGGGTTAGATCGGTCTAATGAGTTTAGCTGATTAATCTCGAATCATTGGAGCCCATGATCTGTAAGTCCATGAGGTCCCCCCACTAGCTCAGAAATGGATTAGCTCTAGAGTAGCGTGATAAGTTAATTTAAAACGTTCAAATTAGAATCAAACGAAATTGGAGAAAATTTATTTAAATATGATTTAAATATATGAAGATGAATTTGTGTAAAATTAATTTAATAGTTGGATATTAAATTAATTAGAATTATTTAAATTGTTTAAATAATTATTTATTAATTTTATTAGAAAATTTTATTTATGAACATTTAATTTTTCAAAATTAATAAATTTTTATTTAGAAATAAAATATGATTTTAAAATCAAAATAGATTTTTAGAAATTGAATAATTACACAAAACTTGAAAAACGAGTTTTTCAAGTCATCTTCAAAGTTGCTCACTAGGAACCCACCACCTCTTCCTTGATTTATTCCAAGCATGAGCTGCATCCCATGTAGCACATCTCTTTGCATGATAGTCTGTAATATATTGAAGAGATTGGAGTGAAGAAAATGATGATAAACCGATTGAATTTTTGCTGAAAAATTCGGATGAAGAAGGTATTCTTCAATGGTTTGGTTCAGTGATCTTTCTCCATATTCCCTTTTATTCTAGCTTATTTTGAGTCCCACAACTCAATCTAGACACCAAGAGGATAGTAGGGAAGATCTTATGGTGGTCTACACAAGGATTTGGAGAATTTTGCAGCTGAAAAATGGAGATTTCGATGATTCGGCCAAGGTATGTTCTTGAAACCCATTATACTCTGTTTTAGCATATTTCTTTTCAACCAAAATTAATGAATTAGAATGCTTATGGATCCTGATTTCTTCTACTGCGTGTTAGTGTTGATCCAACAATTGGTATCAGAGCATCTTATAAGCATTCAATTCGGATTAATTCTGGTTTGATGGGTGTTTTGTATGAAAATATGAAACTGCTGTAATGATATGTTTTTCTGAGTTTGGCCTTTAATTTCTCTTTGATTTCCCGTTTAAATTTGTAATTGGCTCTTGCTTGATGAGCTGTAATGTCGTCCCAAGAATCTGTAATTTATTTGGAGTCATTAGAGTTGAAATTAAGCTGTATTTCGAAGAAACAAGCGAAGGGGCCGAGTTGCAGATTCCAGATGATCAACCTCTGTTCATATCGCCGTTGAGCTTTAGTAGCTAAATGATCGTTTAGCTTCATACGTTAGACGATATGAAGGAAAAGCTAAGCGATCGTGTAGGCTCTGTCTTTAATCGTTTAGGTGTTCTGCGGTAGAAGATGGTCTACCTCGGTAGTTAAGCGATGCGTTGTATTGCTATACGATGGCACTGCACGATCGTATAGCTTCGGGTAGGAGCTAAGCGATGCGGCGAAGAGCTATGCGATGGCGCTGAGCGATCGCTTACACGATCACTTATCTTTGATCAGGAGCTAATTAATTAATTAATTTTCATATATTTAATTTAATTTGAATCATATTTAAATAACAACTACTCACGTAACCTATAGTTTCAATATGAATCTCATCCATATTAATTATAACCTATGGCTTTAATATGAACCTTATTCTTTAATTATAACCTATAGTATTATATGAATTTTATTCATATAATTAATATTTGAATTTTATTCAAATTCAAATATTTATGTCTCACATATTATAAAATATGATTTTTAATCATATTCAAAATCAACTTTATATTATAATGTATCTATATACATTATTATATTTATTGTATCTTATACAATTAATTTTCTTATTTAATTTGAATGATTTAAATTAATCAAAAATTAATTGATTTTTGTTTTACTCGTAATGAGCTAGCAATGAAACCTTATGAACCTGCAAATTAGAAGTTTCAATGATACAAGATTAACTAATTAAACTTTTTAATTAAATTAATCAACATTCATTAATTGCAGATCAATCTAGTAAAGACCCACAACTGCACTCTTTGCACTGTAGATATATTTTTATATCTATGGATATAACTAATCAACAGTAAGTTGACCCTTCATGAATCGCTCGTAACTGCAGCTAGATCAAATTATCGTTTTACCCCTATAGTTACATTTAACTCTTTAAGTACCATCGATCTCTTTAATAGACAAATAGTTTGATGTTGTTGACATTCAACAAGTAGAAGCAATTAAGATCTTAAGCAGTCTAATTCTATTAATTTTAACAATCAAGCAAGCATGCTCATAATAAAGAAAATAGGGTTTCAGTAATTATACCTTTGAAGAACTCTTCTTTCCTTCAATTCTAGCTTGAATCTCCTCTCCAACAAGATGTAAATCACTACTTGATCTTCCCTACTATTCTCCAGGCCTTTAGATTGGGAGGTGGATTTCAAAATGAGGTTGAATTTGTGGGAGAAAAATGGAGATCTTTTTTTCAAATTTTTGTGTCAAGAACTAAAGAGAAAACATTTTTTTCTCAATCTTTTAGGTTTCCATGCCCCTCATCTCAGCATGGATCATCATTTTTTGTTGTCAAAACAGGCACCTCAAATCCATGTAAGATTGACACACAAACTTCACAATTGGGAGTGGAATCATGTGGTGTTTAATGTGGGAAAACCCCACTTATGAAAATATTCATTTTCATTATTTAAATTGAATTTCAAAATGCAAATTTAAAAAAAATTGAAATCAAAATTTCAAAATTAAAAAAGAAATTATAATTTTATAAAAAATATTGATTCAATAATTAATATTATATAAAACTTATTACTTTTTTAAACAAAATTTATTCTATAATCAATTTTGTATAAACTTAATTATTAATAATTAATTAAATAATTATATTAATTTAATATCAAATATTAAATAAATTAAACACCAATTTCTCAAACATGAATCCCCATTTATAAATATAATATGATAAGTTAGTTATCATATTTATTTATATTCATTAATTATTTGATAATTAAATTTTTTTTCTCCATAACTACCTTTGGGTAGTTATTTGGTTTTATGGAAAAAGTGGGATAAATGAAAATGGTTTTCTAATTATTTCACGAGACATCAGATATACTATCGAGTACTCAATCGAGTAACTAGACGATTGCTTGAGAGACTAAACGATCAAGTTACATTGTTTATGCGATAGACTTCATCGTGTTGGGATTGGTGTCCTAATTCTCCTGGAGTCTCGTAGTTTGTAAATAGTTTATACACATTGTTATTAATAAAATTAGAGTTATTTTATTTGTTTTACTCATACCCAATAAATTAAGATCCGTGGTTATTTTATGTAAACTTAAGCATATATATGAGACATACAAGTGGATCATGCCTTATGTAATAACCTAAATGGTCTGTAGTATAAGGATAAAGGGGATATCTTATCCTGGTGGCACTACGAATACGACCCGCTTTGTAGATATTTACAAGTGTTATAAGGTGCTACAGATGGTCTGATCCTGACCATTCATGTGGAGACATGCGAGCGAGGGTGTCCTATACAAAGATTTTGTATAAGACCGGACCACGAGATGATTAGTTTCTTTATATAACACTGTTGATAATTGAGACTTACATTTCACTAAAACGACCATAGGTGACATGACCTTAATCCTGAGTGTTTTGGGAACTCCTGCCTATGAGGGCAGTCCTTTGATTAGTATGGGTGAGAGTGGTTAGATTGCCAACTCAACAAACCTACCTTTTTGAGGATTTGTCTGATTGAAGAGCTAGGAACTCAGTTACACAAGATGGAATTCACTCATTCCCCGAAGCAGGGGTAAGTAGATAGATTATTTCCTTAAAGGTTGATTTTGGGTCTTGAACATAGTGGCCACACCTCTCTTTAGAAGAGAGAACCAGTCATAGTAGGACTATGACTTATTGTTCATTAGAGGAATCAGTGATACTTAAGGAGTTAGATGTAACTACAGGGGCAAAACGGTAAATTGGTCCAGTTGTACTTATGATTTATGAAGGGTTATCGCACTGTTGATTGGTTATATGGATACAAAAATATATCTATAGTGAAAAGAGTGCAGTTGTCGGTCTTTAGTGGAGTGCTGACAGTTAACGGATGGTGGATCTCGTGACTAAAGAGTTTAGTTAGTTATTCATATACCGTTGGAGCTTCAAACTATAGGTCCATAAGGTCCCCTTGGTAGCTCAATAGCTTTAAGTTGAGAATCAGTTTTTTGGTCAAATTGAAGTGTTCAAATTGACAAGAGGGAGTTTGATTATATATGATATAATTAAATTGGTTCAATTATATGTGATACAATTGATTTGATGTATGAGATACATTAATTGGAGGAATTGATATAAATATGATTTATATCAAGGAGAAAAAAACTATGGTTTAAATATTACATATGATGTGATATTAAAACTATAGTTTATAAATATAATATGATAAGTTAGTTATTAAATTTATTTATAATTAAACAATTATGAGATAATTATTGAATTAGTTATTCTTTTCTCTATTAACCGTACAAGTGGGGGGTTAATTTCAATTATTTGATAAATGAAGGATAAAATGAAAAGAGTTTTCATTTTTGTAAGTTATCGCTTCATTAAGTAATTCACTAATCGTTTACTCATGAGAGCCTACACGATAGCCCTCACGAGAGACTAAACGATAGCGAGATATTTGCTAAACGATCGTGTAAGCAAGATTCTAAGCGATCAAGTAAGTTTTGCTAAACGATCGTTCAAGCGAGATTTGCTAAACAATCGTGTAAGTGAGATTTGTTAAATGATCGTGTAAGCGAGATACTAAGCGATCAGGCGAGAGTCTAAGTGATCAGGTGAGAGTCTAAGCGATTGAACGAGTGACTAAATGATCAGCTAAACGATTCTCATGTAAGCGAGATTTACTAAACGATCAAGCATTCTCAGTCTATGCAATAGACAGATTCCTTCTCCCACGTACTTCGTCGTGTAGTTCGATCATTGGATTCCTCCTTCCCTCTACCAAATTCACACAGAGGCCACACCTCCTGAATTTTCACTCCGAGAATACCAAGATTGTCGAGTGATAGTGTCAAAAGGTGTTTGTTCGTGGAGAAGTCTGTTTGTGATTGCAAGCGACAGCGAGAGATTGTTGGTCAGATGATTGGAGCGACAACGATCACTCTTCCATTGCTCACAGGAGATTAATTTGGCTAGATAGCGACAACGAGAGATTTCCAGAATAAGAGTTCTTCAAGGGTATGTCTCTCTCCTTTTGTATTTATTTAAGATAGCATGTTGTAATTTGTTATAAGATGCATAACTATTCTATATGTTTGTGAATGCTTTGTATTCTTGCACAATGGGCTTGGAAAGATCTTGCTTCCGCTCATGAAGATCTCCCTTCACATCGTCTACACGATAGTGTTGATCGTCTACTCAATCATCTTCCTCCTCCATACCAAACTTCCCCTCTAACCAAAATTAGCCAGAGCCCACTACTCCTGAATTCTCACATCGAGAATACCAAGGTCACCAAGTGGTAGTGTCATGTTTGGTTCGAGGATCGAGTTGCTGCTTGCTACTTGTTCGGGGGAGTTCGTGACTTATTCGCTGTATTCGTGAACGAGTACTATCAAGGGATTTACTTGAAGAACGGGTCTTCAAAGGTATAGTCTCTTGATTCTTTGTTTTTATTTCAAAACATGCTGTAATTTAAGATTTATGCATAACCTGTTCTTGTATGACTGTAAACGTATGCGTTCATTCACAATGGGATTTGGACGATCCGCTTCCACTCAAAGACTTTAAATGAAACAACTTCATAATGAAAGACAACTTAGAATATTTCTGACACCCAGGATAAATTTAAGTTAATTATCTAAAATTATTGAGTTTAAATTTCCCTTTCATTTGGAAAATTGGGATTAAATTTAAATAATTGAAAAACTTTTATTGGTTAAATTGAGTTTAATTGATTAGATATTCGAACTAATTATCTTGAAAATGTTGAATTTTGCTTCCCTTTATTTTTTTGATTTTCAGGCCAACTTAAAAAAAATTTAAAAGAGATAATTAATTTCATGTGGTTTTGAATTGATTTAAATATTTGGAAGGATTTAATTTATATCAAATTGATGGATTTTATGCCCTTTAATTTTTGTTTTTGAAGCCTAAATTAAGATAATTTGAGAAGTTAATTGATTTATAAATTTAATAGAATATTTAGAGATTTTGGAGATATTGTGATAAAATATTTTATTTATCTTTTCAAAATTTAAAAAAAAATAAAATAATTGATATTTTTTTCGAAATTAAATGAGAGTGAAAAGAGGTTAAAAATTGGGGAGAAAGCAATTCAGTTTTTCAGCGATAGCTTCCACAAAATTGTCTATTGTCAGAGTTTGAACCGTTGGATCGTGCTCAAATTTGGCCAGTTTGTTTGAGACATATAGAGTTTCATTCTGAACAGTTGGATTGTTTTTTGAAGTTCTGGTTTGTTTTTAATCACTACTGAATAAAATCTATAAAACTAGAAATTCTCCTTCTCTCTCACTCTCGCAAACCCTCCTCATGCAAGACCCTCACTACTAGCCGCTAGCCTAAACAATTTATGTCGTTCGACAGCAACATCCGCTACCTATCTATGGTAGCCAGAGCCGACGCGCCATCAGCCTTCACTGTCCGATCTTGCCAGAATCTTGAGAAAAACCTTGGGTAAGACTTATTTTTCTTATAATTTTGTAGGTGAAATTCACCTATTTGATTTTGGGTTAAATTAGTAACCTCTCTTTGATGTGAAACTTAGATTCAAGATTTGGAAGTTTTAAGGCATTGACCATCAAGCTAGAGACCATTTTTTGTTTTGTAGAAAATTGGTAAAGATCGGTAAGTTTTGGGTAAGTTGTTGGTTGGTTATTCTTTTGGATTGAGAGTAATAGTGAGAAAATTAAGTTATTGATTTTGGATTTAATTATTGATCAGATTGGCTAATTGAATCAAGTTTTGAAATTTGTCTTGGACCAAGCCAGAACTTTGGGTTGATTCAAGTTTTCCAAAGGTTTTAAGGAATTATTAACGTCGACTTTTATGACCAAGTTGAGGTGAGTGGTACTATTACCTGTGCCTTCGTGCCAGGCATCCTAAATTAGATTTATAAAGTTAATTAATGGACTCTGTGATATACTTGTTGCATGAAAGTTATGAGTATTATGAGCATGTTTGAATTTCTAATCAGTACTGAAATTATGTATGTGATGCATGAATAGACCTATAGGACAGTTTAGCGTCTTGCCTTGACGCATGTTTTATTTCAGAGGACCGATAGATCTAGTTTCATGTTTGATAGTATGCCTACGGGCCGCTAGACATGCATGAGTCGAAAGGTTCACGTTCATATTATTTTTCATGTTTGACGGTGTGCCTACGGGTCACTAGACATGCGTGAGTCGACAGGTTCACGTTCATATTATTTTTCATGATTGACGGTGTGCCTACGGGCCGTTAGACATGCATGAGTCGATAGGTTCACGTTCATGTTATTTTTCATGTTTGACGGTGTGCCTACGGGCCGCTAGACATGTGTGAGCCGACAGGTTCACATTCATGTTATTTTTCCATGTTTGACGGTGTGCCTACGGGCCGCTAGACATGCGTGAATCAACAGGTTCACATTTGTGTTATTTTTCCATGTTTGACGGTGTACCATCAGGCCAATAAACATGCGAGTCAAGGCAAGATAGTACGTCCTTTGGTTTCTTTTTATCATCTAAGACAGATGTAGTTGTTTGAGCCACGGGCCATTATTCTATGCTCGTGGATGCATAGCCTGATCCCGGTAATGGGATCACTTACTGAGTATTTTATACCCAACCTTTCTTAATTTATGTTTTTCAGGTAAAGATAGGAACGGACTGGCGGGTGACGAAAGAGACCTGTGATCGTGCCATATACATGTAAATTGCTTTCGCTCCGCTTACGTTTTCAAGCTATTTAAAAGTTTTGATTTGAAACTCGATGTTGGTCAAAATTTTATTTGTTTAAGTTATTTTTTCTTCATTATTTTAGGGGCCCCGAACAAATATTTTTCTCATTTGTTATTTATTTTGGAGAACTATCTTTATTATTTTAATAAAAATTTATTTTCCTTGATGGTTAAAATGTTTTGAATGTAAATGTGTAATTATGAGTAACGACCCTTACCAGAGTACTCACAAGATTGGGTCGTTACAAAAACTCTTTTTCTGCATCATTCAACAATCTATAAAACTTAGAAGCATTCTCATTAGGTTTTTCATCGTAATCATGCTTATTTGATTCTCCTTTAACAATTCAATTATTCATGTTAAAAGCACCAAAATGATCCTCTAGTATTTCAGAACCATCTTCATCATTAGTGTCATTATCATTTTCTCCTACTTCATAAGTAAAACTTTTTTCACCATGCATTGTCCATCTAGTGTAACTTGGAACTATTCTAACATTAACAAACTTGCTTCAACATCATCTCGAGCCTTAAGTACTGTATTATTGCATCTGCATCTTTTACATGGATAAGATATTTGATTTGACGTTGCATGCATAAATGCAAAACCCAAAACAACTTCTAATTTCGTTTCTATATTCTTGCAATACTCGATTTCCAATTTGCTTCTAATTTTTATCCATGTTATACACTTCTTTGTAAAAAGTGAAAGATTACTTGAACCAAATTAGTACTTGTCTAAAGGTATGTGCTCAAATGGTCCATTGGTTAGTATTGTTCCACACAAGTCATTATTTGAGACATCTCTTAAACAAAGGAGACACAATCTTATTAAATAAAAAAAGAGCATTACCTTTTTGCAAACTAACAAACATACATTATCTCAGTTTCAAATACACACCTCACATTGTTTCGAAATATAAAATTTATATTCAACATATCAATGATAAATGCTTATAAGCTAAAATTTCTACAGACAAATGCTTTAAAGGATTACAATAATCAATGATATTAACCCGATGTTTAGCCTCAACAGGATAAATGCTCCTAATTCCTGGATTTGATAAAAGTATCTTCCTCTCCAAGCTTTTCTTCTACCATATGGTATTGGACAATTCCTTCCTCTTCCTTCCACACCCTTCCATGGCTTTCTTTCCCCGTTTTCCTTTCCTTTCCTCTTCTATATGGTTGTGATCCCTTGTAAGCATCTGATCAATGATTTTACGCCTCATGCTTGAAGAATCAACTTCTTCTCTTATTGTTTTGGCAATTCTTTCTGATTTCAACACACACAAAAAAACAAACGGTTCGTTAGTCATTGAGTTGAATTTAATTGAATCTCATTTGTTTCGATTAAAATTAGGTCGGATTTAGGGGAAAAGGAAATTTTGAATGCGAAAGAATGGAAAAACTTGAAGTGAAATCGATTAAGAATCTGTAGAAACGCACTTCAAGATCTTTTGAGTTCGAAATACGCTTTTTAACAGCAAATTAGGTCAGATTTGGGGGAAAAGGAAATCAAATGTGCAAAGATGGAAAAACTGGAAGTAAAATTGATTAAGAATCGATAGAAACTCACTTCAAGATCTTTGAGTTCGGAGTACGCTTTCAACAGCAAATTAGGTCAAATTTGGGGGGAAAAGAAATCAAATGTGAAAGACCGGGAAAACTCAAAGTAAAATCGATTTAAAAAATTTGTTGAAATCAATGCAAGATCTCCAAGTTCAAAATACGCTTTCCAACAGCAAGTCAGGTCAGATTTGGGGGGAAAAGGAAATCAAACGTGAAAGAAGGGAAAAACTGGAAGTAAAATCGATGAAGAATATGTAGAAACTCACTTCGAGATCTTTGAGTTCGAAATACGCTTTCCAACAGCTATAAGAATCATCTTCTTCTAATAGAGCAATAATCTAAAAGAAATCGCAAAAGATCAATATAAAAACAACACAACACAAAACAAAACAACTTCCTCTGAAGAAATCAATAGACAAACCTGCAAGCTCGTTCTTAGATTTCTCGATCAGAGGCAAGTCTTTGATGGCGTGATTAAGCTTGGTGCAGCTAAACTGCTCGAGCTTTGGAATATAAGCATGGCTTTTGGAAGAACAATGAACAACGGTAGAAGAAAATCTTGGAGAGGAAGATATTATCAAATTTAGCAGGATAAAATCTCTTTCAAAGGTATTTAATAACCTTCGATAAAAGTATATAATTTTCAAAAGGTTTTTAGGATCCTTCGATAAAGAATAGTATCTTTTCCAAAGGTTTATAACATCTTTCAATAAATGTATATCATTTTCAAAGGTGTTTAAATAAGCCTTCGATAAAAAGTAGATATTTATTAAAGGTTTCAACACCTCTGATAAATATGTAAGCTTTTTTAAGATCCTTCGATAAAAATATTATAATATACTTTGATAAATGTGTTGGATCGATATGGCAACTCTAGAGGGGTGAATAGGGTTTAATTAAACTTTTTTTCTAAATTAACCCAATTAAATTAATTAATACACTTTTTATAAATAAAAAAAAATAAATTTATACAACAAATATGATGACAAAAAATGTGATTATTTAATTTTATCAAATTTTAGCAAATAAATAAGAACAAACTAAAAAATACAATAAATTGCTTAAATTAATTGCAAAAATAAAAAGGAAAGAGTTAGAGAAGAAGACACCATAATTTTTATAGTGGTTCGGTCAAACTCGATCTACTCCACTCCCCAAGCGCCTCTTGCGAATTTGAATAAAATCTTTCCGACTCTTTCCACATATTAGAGCCCAACCGTTACACCACCGCTCCTTTTACGGGTTCAAGAGCAAACCCGATCATTTCCACGGTTTATGATCAAACCGTTATAAATGTTGGAATTTTTTAAGAATACAATACAACTCACACTAGAGTGGATTTACAAGTTTAAGCACTCAACAAGTTTATCCTCACAATACAATAACACTCTTTCAAGAATAAGATCAAAAGAAAAAAATTGGGAACTTAGAGAGAGCAACAATGGAACTTTTGAGTTTTAAAGGATTATGAAATGTAAAATTTGGGGAGGAAGATGGTTTATATAGAGATGGAAAATTTTTTAGAAATCATTTGGACCATTGGATACTAGTTGTTAGATACAAATAAAATATAATATTAAATTTCTTTTCTTTTGAAATTCATTTTCTTTTTAAAATTAATCCAAAAAATAAAAAACATACCATGTGTCAAAAACTATCCGTTAGCCACAAACATAAAATTATATTAAATTCATTTTCCTTTTAATTCATTTTCTTTTTAAATTCATTCTCTTTAAAGTCAATCAAAAAACAAAAAAACATACTATGTGTAAAAAACTAGCCGTTAGACACAAACATAAAATAATATTAAATTTATTTTCCTTTTAAATTTCTTTTAAATTTCAATTTTTTTTTTATTTTAAAACAATTCAAAAATCAAAAGTCCATCATATGTTAATCTCTTAATGATCCACCATTCAACCAATATGCTACCATATATCCATATGCAAATGGTCTGATTATGTCACGTCATCCACCACGGTATTTTCTTTATAGACTTGTTTTGGTCATATCGTCTTCGTTTTAGCTCCGATTTGAGTGATTCAAGAGGTGTTGGAATCGTTGTTCCGAGCTCTACACTATGGACATATTAAAACACTAAGATTTTCAGTAATTAAAAATTGAGTTTGTTATCATCAAAATATTGATTAATTAATTAATTAAAATTAATTAATCTTCCAAAAAGCCAACAATCTCCCCTTTTTTATGATGACAAACCATTCAAGAAAAATAGTTTGAAATACATGTAAACCATATGTATCACATAATAAAATTCAACATATCACCATAAAGATCATTCTTGAAATTGATACTAGTAGTTAGATAAAACAAAATATAATATTAAATTCATTTTCTTTTGAAATTCATTTTCTTTTTAAAATTAATAAAAAAAACATATCATGTGTCAAAAACTAGTCGTTAGCCACAAACATAAAATAATATTAAATTCATTTTCATTTTAATTCATTTTCTTTTTAAATTCATTCTCTTTAAAGTCAGTCCAAGAATGAAAAAATATATACCATGTGTAAAAAACTAGCCGTTAGACACAAAACATAAAATAATATTAAATTTATTTCCTTTTAATTTTCTTTTAAACTTCAATTTTTTTTTTTTTATTTTAAACAATCCAAAAATCAAAAGTCCATCATATGTTAATCTCTTTAATGATCCACCATTCAACCAATATGCTGCCACATGTCTACATACAAATGGTCTGGTTATGCCACGTTGTCCACCACGGTATTTTCTCTATATATTTTGTTTTGGTCATATTGTCTTCGTTTTAGCTCCGATTTGAGTGATTCAAGAG
>NC_052349.1:20029656-20081691 GCF_009727055.1 Benincasa hispida
GATTTACTCAAAAAAAATATTCCTCCCCTAATTAATAACAAATCAAAATCATAACCAATTTTATAGCATATTTTCTTAAACTTCTCCCTCTTTGGAATCATCAAAAAAAATAGATTAAGAAAAAATTTAGAAAACTACATAAATGTTCCCTAAAAACATGAACATAAATTAGCACAACTCCCCCTAAGAATATTAACACATGTTTTCCATATCTCCCCCTATTCAAAATGCCTTCTAAAAGATTTAACAAGTAAAATATAAAATCAAGAGGCATCACAAACGAATAATACCGAGCTCAAGCCTTTTTTGCAAAAGTTTTCTTCATTCGAAGACTTGGTAAAAATATCCGCTAATTGATTATTAGAATCTACAAATTCAAGAGTAATATTATCATTTTGCACATGCTCTCAATAAAGTGATGTCTAATATCAATATGCTTAGTCATAGAATGATGTATAGGATTTTAGTCAAATTAATAGCACTAGTATTATCACAAAATATAGGCACATTATCAAACTTATTCAAAATCCAAAGAGTTGGTAATTTAAAAGGCCCCTGCAGTACCTGAGTCGTTCACTCCCAAATGGAGTTGTAAGTTAGACCCCCGCAACAACTAACAACTGCAATATATTCCCGCTTCGGTAGTGGATAAGACAAACAATTTTGCTTTTACTAAACCAGAACTAAGGAACTACAGAAATACAAGTCCACTAGTATCTTACGGTCAAGTAAACTACCCGCAAAATCCGCACAGAATAATCTTACAATTAAATTAAGCATTCTAGGTTACATAAGCTAATCGATAGTAACAAGCAATATAAAAATCCTTTTAACGGCATATAAATGTGATTCCTTATGACAAGATTGAAATCTAGCACAAAGATATACACTAAACATAATATCGGGTCTACTAGTGGTTAAATAAAGTAAAGATCCTATCATACCTCTATAAGTTTTTATATCCACACACTTACCTTTTCATCCTTGTCAAACTCAGTGGATGTGCTCATAGGAATTTTTGCAGTTTTACCTTCATGAATTTGAATCTTTTTAAGCAAATCCCTGTGTATTTTTCTTGACTTATGAAATATCCAATCATTCAGTTGTTTGATTTGGAGTCCAAGGAAGAAGCTAAGTTCTCCTATCAATACTCATCTCAAATTCACTATGCATACAACTTAGAAAATTCTTCACACAAAGACGGATTAGTAGAACAAAAAATAATATCATCCACATATATTTGTACTAAAAGCATATCATTTTCTTTAGTCTTAATAAAAAGAGTAGTATCAATTTTACCCATTTTAAATCCATTCTCAAGCAAGAAATTACTAAGTCTATCATACCAAGCTCTTGGAGCTTGTTTTAAGCCATAAAGAGTCTTTTTCAACTTATAGACATGATTAGGAAAATCAAAACTTTCAAACCCCGGAGGTTGTTCTGCAATAAACTTCCTCCATGATATAACCATTTAAAAATGCACTTTTCACATCCATTTGATACAAAATGAAATTCTTATAAGAAGCAAAAGCAAGCAACATTCTAATAGCTTCTAATCTAGCAACGGGTGCAAAAGTTTTCTTTATAATCTATTCTTCCCTTGACAATAACTTTGAGCTACAAGTCTAGCTTTATTTCTAATGATATTTCCATTTTCATCCATTTTATTTCTAAAGACCCATTTAGTTTCAATTATAGAAGCATGAGAGGGCCTAAGGCTAACTCCCGAACTTTATTCATTTCAAATTGATTTAATTCTTCTTGCATGGCTAAAAATCCAAAATTCATCATTTTTGACATCTTTAAAACTTTTTGGTTCAATTTGAGAAATAAAAGCAAGATTATTAAACATATTAAGAGAGGAACGAGTTTTCACACCTTGTTTGGGATCACCAAGAATTAATTCTTTGGATGGGAAGGAGCATACCTCCACTCTTTAGGTATGGATGAAGAACCAACTTCGTTCTTTTCGATTAAGCTCACCTCTTGCTTGCTTACTTGAAACAATTTTCTTGCCTTTGTCACTAACAAGTAAATCTCCAAAATTTCCTTCTGAAACATCACTATAAATAGGCTCATTAGAAATAAACATTGCAAGATTCATCAAATATTACATGCATAGATTGCTCAATTTACTAATGTTCTTTTATTGAAAACTCTATAAGTTTTACAGTAGAGGAATAGCCAAAGGAAAATACCAACATCTGTCTTAGAATCAAAATTTTCAAGTTTTTCTTTATTATTCAAAATAAAACATTTGCAACCAAAAACTTTGAAATACCCAATATTTGGAATTTTGTTATGCCAAAGTTCATAAGAAGTTTTATCCAAAGAAGGGCTAATTAAAACTCTATTTAAAACATAACAAGCGGTGTTAACGGCTTCCACCCAAAAGTATGTAGGTAAACCATACTCATGCAACATTGATCTAGCAAATTCTTGCAAAGTACGATTTTTCCTTTCAACTACACCGTTTGTTTTTTGAGGAGTTCTTGGAATGGAAAAATTATGAGAAAAATCATTTTCTTCACAAAAAGTTCAAAAGATTTGCTATCAAATTCTCCTCCATGATCACTCCAATTTTAGAAATCAAAAAAAACCCTTTTCATTTGAACTCTTTTTGCAAAACTAGAAAAGCTTTTCAAAGCATCATCTTTATGTTTTAGCATCAAAACCACAAGTAAATCTTGAAAAATCATCAACTATCACAAAGGCATAATAGTTCCCTCCAAAACTAGCAATTCTAGAAAGGTTAAATAAGTCCACGTGTAATAGTTGAAGGGGTCTAGTTGTAGAGATTACTTTTTTAGATTTGAAAGAGGATTAGTTTGCTTACCTATTTGATTAAGCATCACAAACTTTGTCTTTTTCAAATTTAAATTTGGGAAGACCTCTAACCAAAGAATTCTTGGAAATATTTGAAATTAAGTACATGCTAGCATTTCCTAGTCTTCTATGCCATAACCAAGAATCATTATGCAAAGCCAATAAACATTTATCATTAATAGGACAATCATTCAATCAATAGTATAAACATTTTCATCTCTATTTCCAACAAATATAACTTTTCTATCACTAGCATTTTCAATGATGTAATTCTTTTTATCAAACACAACTCTAAAGCCTTTATCAACACAATTGACTAATACTAAGTAAATAATGCTTCAAACCATCAACCAAAAGTACATTTTCAATTAAAATAGAAGATTCATTACCTATACTACCTTTACCAATTATTTTACCTTTCTTGTTGTCACCAAAGGTTACAAGACCTCCATCCTTTTTGGAGAGAGAGACAAACTTGGATGGGTCTCCTGTCATGTACCTTGAGCAACCACTATCCAAGTACCACTTGTTTTTCTTAGAGGCTTTCAAACAAAACTCATCGTTTTATTCATCCTCTTTGTCACTATGAGCCATGAAGCAAAAATTGGCCACTTCTTCATTATCACTCCCACTTTCTTCTTTCATCGCTATCATCCCAAGTAGCTTCATTGCTTTGTTCTTGGATTTCTAGGATGATTTTGAAAAAAGGACAATCGTTCAAATATGACCCGGCTTCTTGCATTCATAGCATATGACCTCATCCTTTTTGCTCTTTTTACCTTTTGACTCTTTTTGGTTGGAGAGATGCTTCTTGAATTGCTTATTTATCTTTATTGAAGTTCTTATACTTACGTGAAAGATAGGCAACATCATCTTCATCAAGGTCATATTTCATCTTGGAGTCAACTTCTAAAGAGATGGTCTTTAAAGCTATACTCTTTTCTTTCTTTTTCTTCTCATCCTCCATGTTTTTTTCTTGATCTTTATCTCATGCGTCAACAACAAGCCCATGAGTTCGTCAATGGAGAGAGATTTGAGATCCTTTGCCTCTTGAATGGCGGTGACTTTAGGCTCCCATTGTTTAGGCAAAGACCACAATAACTTCTTTATCTTCTCAAGATTTGAGTACTTTTCCCAAGTCCTCTAAAGCATTGACAATATTAGTAAATCTAATAAACATATCGGAAATAGCTTCATTTTCATCAATTTTAAACATTTTATATTGATGAATTAACATGTCAATCTTTGTTTCTTTTACTTGACTAGTTCCTTCATGAGTAATTTCTAATTTTCCCATATCTCTTTAGCGGTTTTGCAAATTAGACACTCTATTATACTCAACTTCATTCAAAGCACAAAATAAGCAATTAATAGCTTTGGCATTTAAAGAGCATGTTTTTTAAACCAATTAAACTAATTAATACACTTTTTATAAATAAACAAGAAAAATTCAATTTATGCAACAAATAAGATGACAAAAAATTATAATTATTTAATTCTATCAAATTTTAGCAAATAAATAAGAACAAACTAAAACATACAATAAATTTCTTAAATTAATTGCAAAAATAAAAAGGAAAGAGTTATAGAAGAAACAGTGTTGGAATTGTTGTTCCGAGCTCTACTCTATGGACATATTAAAACACTAAGATTTTCAGTAATTAAAAATTGAGTTTGTTATCATCAAAACATTGATTAATTAATTAATTAATTTGAGATTAAAGGTCAAAAAGCCAACAAAATGTTTATCATTTTCAAAGGTGTTTAAATAATCTTCTATAAAAAGTAGATATATTATTAAAGGTTTTTTCAATACCTCCGGTAAATATATATCTTTTTCAAAAGTTTTAATTAACCTTCAACAAAAAGTACATATTTTTCAAAGGTTTTTAAGATCATTCAATAAAGGATAGTATCTTTTCCAAAGGTTTATAATATCCTTTGATAAATGTATATCATTTTCAAAAGTGTTTAAATAACCTTCGATAAAAAGTAAATATTTATCAAAGGTTTTTTCAACACTTTCAATAAATATATATCTTTTTCAAAAGTTTTTATTAACCTTCGATAAAAAGTACATATTTTTCAAAGGTTTTTATTTATCTTCAATAAAAAGTACATATTTTTTAAAGGTTTTTCCAAAACCTCTAATAAATGTATATCTTTTCCGAAAGTTTTTTTATAATCTCCAATAAAAGATTGTTGAAATAGGTCAATTTTCTTGTAGTGATTATATATCTCTAGCTAACAATATTAATACTATTATTGTTGTTACTTTTAAAGAAAATAAAAGGTTAGGACTTATGAAACCTTCCAAAATCTACACAAGATTTTCGTCATTTATTTACACATTTTCAATAAACTAATTACAAGGAAAAAGAAATAAATAAACATAGCTGATAAAGTATATATAATATCAATGTTGTAGTGAGATGTTTGATTCCCCTCCCCTATTTATGAAAGAAAAGGGAAGAAGAAGGTGAGTAGGAAAAAGTGCAAAGGAAAAAAAAAGTAAGCTTCCACGTGATTTTCTTTTTCCATTTATCTTTTTACTGAGTTGATGCACTTGGTTGTAAATATCAATCTTCCTGCAAAACAAGAAACTAAAATTAAATTAAAAATGTAAGAAGAGAAAATATTGAAAGATACGTATATATATAGTTCATGAATATGCCTTAGAATCGAATTTCTAAACTTTTAGTCAATAATACATAAAGATTAAAATATCATCATGTTCGTATAAATAAGATAAATATATAAATTAAGTTAATGAATGGAACATTTTATTCTAATATCTATCGCGGTATGTACATTGTATACTTCAAAACTTTACAAAATTTTAATTATGATCCTATCGTTTGAGTTCTTTTGTTTATACTAGGTGTAAAATTTTACCTTTCAAAATCTAAATAAAACTACATGATTTAACAATTGCTTAGGAAATTAAATTTGATAATAGGCTTCAGGAAAAATTACATGATTTCTACTTAGTTTCCCTAAAGTTGCTTTTGGCATTATATATATATATATATACTTTTTATCAATATTTTCAAAATCAAGTTAAATTTTGAAAATTGAAAATATACTTTTAAAAACTTTTTTTTAACCTTTGGAAATAAATGTTTATTTAAAAAAAGGTAAAAATCATAATTAGAAATTTAAACATAAAACAAAAATAAATTCCAAATTATATGAATTAAATCCTAAGTATTTTGATTTTAAAAAGAAAAATCCTAAAGTACTATTTAAAAAAAAAAAAATAATCGTAATGGAATGGGATATTGAAATTCGAAAGCCCAATATTAAATTTGAGTTTATTTACCAGTACTAGGTTGTCTTGTCCAGACGTGCAGCCAGGTCGCCGTGGTGGAAGTTGTTGGCGTTGGGTTCTCTACAAATTAAAAAATTAATTTCAATTTCCATCAACAATATTACATTAATGATTAAAATATCATTTTTGTTTATTTTAATTCTATTCCATTTATGTCCTTGTATGTATAAATTATAATTTTAGTTTTTTCAAGTTAATTTTTTAATTTTGATTAAATAATAATAATAATAATATTTTTCATACCATGAAAGATATGTAAATATAATTTTACAATTTATAAAAAGAATGCTCATAAAAACCAAATTTAAAAAGAAAAACTAATAAAAAATAATCATAAGAATTAATGTTAAAATTTATTAAAATTACATGGATCAAAATTAAATGAAATTTAAGGACCAAAACATATTTTAATCTTAACTATACAACTACAATAAAACTGCTAATTTAACAAATATTTTTCTTTCCCTTTTCTAAAGGAGAGGCTACCTGAAATTTCGGTCGCAGAGTCTCAAACATTGCCATTGTATTTTGATACCCTCCAGGAGCTCCTTGCTTTAGTTTCCACATAAATGAATTAAAAAAATATAACAATATCTAAAGGAAATATATTATAAATTAAAATTACAATTTTCTTCTAATAATATTGGTTAAACTTGTAAATTTATTAATGTATAAAATACTTGAAGGTATATTATTGTCATTTGGGCTGGACTAAATTATCTTCTCTTTGGTTTTTAAAGATAATTTATTTTTATTTTATGTCCTATTAAGTCCATTCTTAAGTCTAAACTTTCTTAACTAATAATTAACTATTTCATAAACCGAAATTTCATTGAATATTTAAACTAATAGTGTTACAAAAACTAAATTTAAAAAAAAAATAATTGTCACCTTCAACCTAATTTTTTTTCTTTTTTTAATAATTGAAAAGCGGAGGATCGAGTTATCAACTTTTAGATTGATAATTTGTATCTTATCTATTAAGTTATATTCGAATTGTGTTGGAAATACAACCAAAGTCATACATTTAAAAGATAAGAAAATGATAGTGAATAATAAAGTGAGGATAACTATGTCCAACAACATTAAACTTTCTAAAGTCATATTGGGTTAACGTCCAAAGTGTCACTTTCTCTAACAAATTTAATCAAAAAGTCAAATATTCGTATAATTAATAACATAAAAAAGAAAAAAATCCATTGAACTAAAAGAAAGAAACAAAATATCTATGAAACACAATTAACTAATAGATGAAAGTAAAACAAAAATAAAAATGAAAACTCAAAAATAGAAAAAAGAAAACTAAAAATTAAGATTTAAGATTTAATTTGGCTCTCTAAATAAAGTAGGTAGGTTAAAAAGCAAATTGATATAAAACTTATACTATTAACTTTTGAGATTGGAGATTTGATTCTTAAAATAAAAAATTAATAATAAAAACAATAATAATAACGACAATTTCTGCACTTTATTTTTTTGTCATTGTTTTATATGACTGGGCCAAGCTTTATGAAATATGGACCAGCCCAAGTTCTTATTCTTGGAGATAAAAAGAAAAACATGATTGAGAAAATATGTTATCTAATCTATTTGGAAGTGATTTTAAAATTGCCAAAAGATATATATTTTTTATTTTTAAAATCATTCAAAAATATATTTATAATTACTAAATATTAATTTAATTTTCAATTTTACACTTATAAATACGATTTTTTTCATCAAATTTAGTTTTGAATGATTAAAAACATGTTTCACGATGATTTTAAAAATGACAAAAATGATTTAGTCATTTTAAAATCACTTTCAAACATACTTATTAGGTTATAAAATCACCTTGCATAGGGCCCAGTCTGCTGAATCAAAGAATGCTCTTTCATTATCCTGCATCCAAACACCACTTTTCACTCCTCTATTTCCTCATTTAATTAAACAAACAAATTTATACTTTTTTCTTATAAGTAACTAACAAAGTGATCGGTCAGAACCGGTCAAGACTATTTTCACGATGAACTTGTTAATATAATACAATGTTTTAATAATTAAAGAGAGACTAAAATAAAATATGACTTTGTATAATAATATAGAAAAACATAAAACGACTTAACTAACCTTTGAAATCAAGGGTTTCTTCCTTGGCACCAACCCTCCGTACTTCTTCCCCGTGGAAATTGCCTATAAATAAAAATAATCGATCCAATTTAATCTAATTAATAAATAAGAAAACTAATAATTTAAAATTCCAGGTTGTCAAACGGGTGTCGTAAAAGAGGAATTCCACGTGGTACGATCTTTGACAGGCCAACAACTCCATCACCTAAAACGGCGTCGTATATGTATACAGTGTACGTGTACCCACCGACACCCACGAAACGGCGTTGGCCGACGAAGCCACTCTAGTTCTAAAAGTGTTTTTTTTTTTTTGAAAAATCATCCATAAAAGTTTGGTAGTAATTACAAATACATCTTCAAATTTTCGAACTCTAAAAATTAGACTCCTAAACTTTTATAATTGTTAAAATTAGATCCTCAAATTTATAATAATTATAAAAATTGAACTAAAAAATGTTGAAAATTGAAATTTTAAACTTATACAAATGTTACAATGTATACAATTATATAAATTTGAAGGTCTTATATAATTTTGAATGTCCAATTTTTAAAATTGAAAGATTAAAGGTATAAATGTAACTATCTCCATACTTGAAGAGTGGTTTTTACAATTTGACATTTTTAAAAATTACCTTTTTTTAGTTTAAAATTTAGTTTGATTTTTTAAAACACATTTAAATAACAAATTAAGAAAGTAAAATAACGTTTAGAAACTTAGTTTTCAAAAAAATCAAATAACAGAATTTTAATTTTTCTTTTATTTTAGAAAATTGAGTTTTCTTAGATTCTTCGACAAGATTTAAATTGAAAATTGAAATAATATTTTCTTAGGAGTTCGAAACTGGATAATTTAATTGAACTTAAAAATGAAGAAAAAAAAAAAAAAGGTTTACCTCCTGATCAGGGGGTGAAGAGAAGCTGTCCCCATACCCACCATTGAACTCTGCCATTTCAATATGCAAAATTTACACAAAAATTGAAGAGGGAGATTTAAGAAAGAGGGGTTTTTAATTTTCTTATTGAAGTGTGAGAAGGCAACAATGGGGAATGAAGGATTCTGTGTGGAACCAATAGAAATACATCTCCAATTTATAAGGAGAGAAAGAGAGAATATGAAGAGAAATAAAATAGCTTGAGGAGGGAGGAAAGGGAGAGATTCAAGTGAAACAAAGTGGAACAAAAAGGGGACCAACGCACTGCAAAATGTAAAGAGAGAGATAGAGATGAAGGAAAGAGTAAGAGGGTAAGATAAGAATATTTTAAAAAATAAAATTAAATAATTAAATAATTAAATAAAATAAAACGTTAAATATTACCTTAACCTTTCTCATCAAGATCATCTAGTCAAAAGTGTTAAATGCTTGTCAAGTTAAGTATATAGATCCATTAGTTTAGATATATGTATTAGTATCTTTCACAAGTAGATTGCTTGAATTTAGGTTAAGTTTATCCTAGTCCAACGGTAATATGAAGAGTGAACCTTGTTTGATTATATTTGGTGTTGTTTATTTGTATTTTACATTCATACTAACGCATGGAACCCATTTTCAAATCTGTAATAAAAAAAAACATAAATTCATTGACAAGCAAAACGTGCTCAATACAATTGCATTTAGAAATTACGTTGTATTGTTATCATTATCGTTATGGTTACCATTATTATTACTGTTTCAAAAAAAATTGTAATTTTGACACATTTACTGTTATCGTTTATCGTTACCATTATAATTCGACCCTCAAAGGTAACACAATTTTAAATAAACGCGATAAAAAAATAATTCAATTATATTTGCTATTCATACTCATTATAATTGATCTATCAATGAAACTTTATTACGGTTACATCAATTTTTATTACGATTTGGTAAACATGACCTTGTGAACTCACTCTCTTATTTGAACTAAGAATAATGTTTTCTCTACCTTTTTCTTTTAAAGGTTGTACATATGAATATTCACTTCGTAATAACAAAAAATCATGTCGTAAAAAATTTATAGATCAATTTAACCTAGTAGATCATGACAAAGAATGACGTATACCTACTACCTTGTAGGATGGAAATAATTCATAATATAGTTTTTCCATTAAAAAAATATATTAAAATTGTGATTCAGGTATAACATTTATAAATGTTACAAAATAGCGAGAATTTGATCCATTTTTCATACAACAAAGATTGAAATGAATCATGTTAATTACTGTTAAACTTATATTGACAGAATTTTATCCACTTTTAACCTATAAAAATAGTTGTTAAACTATTCTTCCATTGGTTTTTTTTCATATTATATGTTGATATATGATAGAGAAAAAGTAATAATTTAAATTAGAATTATGTGGGTTAATTATGTTTTGTGGGAAAGTTGACTCTATCTAACATTTGTGGGATGTAATAATATTTATTTTTATTGGGTAAGGTTAGGTTATAATGGCAAATTGTCTATCCAACGAAAACGCATGCGAACGATACCCTTTTCACACGTGCCAGTCTCCAATCCGTTACCAACAAGCAATGAAGCAAACAACATTAAAGTAAAACCAACTCAAACCTTTGACGAATTAAAAAGGCCTGATTTATAATGATGAAACAAGAAAGAAAGAAAGAAAAAGTGTAATCAAAAGCAAACTTGTGATGTGTTTTTTTTTTTTTTTTTTTTTTAATTTTGCCCCAAGAAAATATCTATATTGTAGAATATTCTTTGCTTTTCACTAGTAATTTCTATTATTTTAGTTACAGTAATTGATGAGATGTGGAAGGAAAGACTCACGTGGGAAATGATTGACAAAAATAAAATTATTAGTTGACTTTTTTTGTAAAAAAATTATTAAAATTAATTAAATTTTACTTTTTTTTGTCACTATTAAAATTAATTTGAAATATTTATTTCATAATTATTTTAAAATAATTAATAAAAATTAACATAGAAAAATGTGGTAAAGAGTTTAGTGAAAAATCAAGATTAAGGGTAAAAATGTAACATATTAAATTTTTTTTACTAAATTAAAATCAATCCTAAACTTAAAAACTAAAAATATAACATTTTGAAACATAATCAAATGAAAATCAAACTCAAAATTTAGGGGGAGAAATATTATTTTCAAAATAATAATAATAGTAATTGTCGGGAGAAAAAAAATTATTAATGGTAAAATTGGATCAGAGGGCAAAATGGTCATCTTGATGTAGGATATCAGGTTTAAGAGAAAAGCTGGACAGAAGGGTGGCAGGGTCGAGCCCATACCACTTGCTCGACCTTGATTATTGTCGAGCCAAGCCTAGCTGAGTCCTAGGGTTTCGACAAGTCCAGGAGTAGGGAAGTATTCCTAAGAAAGAAAATGATTAGAGGATGAGGAGAAAAACTATAAATAGGTCGGAAGAGTATTGGAGGAGATAACTTAGAAGTTCCTATTTTTCTCTATTTCATAATTATGATACTAACTTAGGCATCGGAGGCCTTTTTTTCATTTTTAGGCCCTCTCTTCTTTAAAATTACAAATGTATCGTTAATGTCATATGAAGGTCAGATGTGTTTTTCTCTTGACCAAAATTTGACATCAACAAAAATAATGAAACATTTTTTTTAAAAAAAAGTTTGAGAGTTCCAGTAATGTTGTATATTCTAAAAATAGGATCAATTGATTGATTCTTTCTTTGTCAATGTTCTCCACGCACGTGACAATCGATTACAATTATAGAAAAAATCAAAAGTGAAGGAAAATTTTAAAGTCAAAGGATGTAGAATTAATTATTACAATAAACACAGGCAATAAAATTCAAAACATAAGTCATAATTAATTCGAATTCATATTTAAACCATTATCTGTTAAGTTATATCTGCATTTAATAGTAGAGATAAAAGGAACAAAGTTAATTTAATTATACTAAATGGTATCTTGCATGTTTTTGTCGACATTAAGTCTGTTTTTTCTTTTTTCTTTTCTTTTCTTTTCTTTTTTAACAAACATTAAGTCTGTGTTTTGTACTAATAGTTTCTGTAATGTCAAAAAAAAAAAAAAAAAAAAAAAAAATCTCTGTGTTATGTTTTTTGTTTTTTTCCATTGAATTTAGTTATTTATTTATTTTAAAACTTCTACTCCTTCCTGATTAGTCATAACTATCTTCCCCTTTCTGAACTTTCCGTTTTTCTGTGTTTTTATTAGGGGAATTGCAATGGTTATCAAATTAAATATGGGAATATCCTAAAAACTAAAATCAAGTTACTCATATATATATAAAGGGAATCAGATTTTAAACTTTTTTTTATTCCAAATTATCCCACAATTAAAATTATGATTTATTATTGTCATATCTAATGTTAGAAAGTATAGGACTCCATCTATACCATGTTTGATAGTATGAAGTTCCATCTCAAAATCAATTGACAATCAAAGGGGTAACCCATCTATCTTATAAAGAGTGTGAGTCCTCTTGATTTTTTCAATGTGGAATTCTCAATAGCACATTTTTCCAATTTACGTTCTTTTCTCATCAAAGAATACGATTGAGCAACTTCCCCTTCCTCATCGTTGAAGATTGGAGCGTTCCTTTCCCCTCTGAAGCATGCTACATTAATATTGCCTCCTTCTCCTCCTTGTCGATGTGTGGTGGCTCACCATTGCTTTCATCAGAAGTCACCACCAAATACTTCCTACTTTGAGAGATTTGCATCTGCACTTCCTTTCTGTGTATATAATTTTTAGTGAAGTTCTACCTCTAGCCACATGTTCGTCCACAATGGTGACAGATGGGAATAGCACCACCAACTCTTCCAACAAGATGACTGAATTTCCAAACCAATACCAAATCACTTAAACTATACATATTATTCACAAAAAGGGAATTAAAATTTGAAGTACCTCAAACAGAGCCAATACAAATACAATGCAATTGTCCTGTATATTGTTGCTTTGCTAATTTGATTGAATTTCCATTTAATGAATTTTCAATCCAATTTTGGTATGGATCCCAACTGAATGGTGTGGTAAGTTGGGATGAGTTGGATAGAATATCATTTTTAAGATCTCAGTATAAGTAAAAGAATGGTTACCTTACCTTCTTGAGAATTCTTGATTGGAGAAATTGAAATTTTATTGTTTCAAATTTCAACTTCTCTGATTTTCTGTGGATGAATTTGGATGTGTATATGGTTGATTTGGAGCATAATGGAACTTGTATTCATGTATTAGATATTTGAAAGAGAAAAAAATAAAGAAAGAAAGAAAGTTTTATCCGATTGCTCGTAAAGAAATTCATGTATTCTACTGAATAGTTTGTGAGGTTTGCTAGGTGGTTTTATTTGATATTAAGTATTTTGTAATTCCTTTTGACTGTCATGGAATTATTATCTAATTACTATCTTATTGATATCTAATTACCATCATTGTATTATATACTTATGTATCAATGTGAGTTATATCTTATTTTAGGCTTTATATTTTTGTATTATTTTGTAGTTATGATTAAGTTTCCAATAGTTTAAGCATGGAAAATCAAATATGGTTATATGATTGACAAGAGTTCTATCTGATTGTCATGTGATTGTTATCTGATATTCATCTGATTGTCATGTGATTTAACACTTTGTGATCTCTATTTGATTGCTATGTGATTGTCATGTGATATTTATCTGATTTCTATCTTATTGACATGATTTTCATTGGATATTAAATACTTTGTAATTTTTATTTGATTGTCATATGGTTGATATCTAATTTTTATCTGATTGTCATGGTTGGTAAAATTTGTAGCTTGTACTTTTTAATTTCATGGGTGGCATCATGATCTCCCCTCGTAAACTACTTAGTATCAATGTGATAGATTGTTAAGTGATATCCAATAAGTGATTGCTAATGATATACACAATTTTGATAGATTGCTAAATGATACCTAATTAGATGATACCCAATGAGTTGTACATTATTATAATAAGGCATATCAATGTAATAGATTGCTAAATAATATACACAATACAAGGTATATCCACTACAAGAAAAATGAGCTCCCCCGATGCCTAAATCGGTCGTCAGGGACCGTCGGGAGTTCCTAGAACTCCCAATAACATAAAGGCTCGTCGAGACCTCTTTTAATCATCAAGACTCCCGACAGGTTGTTTTAGGCGTCGGGAGTTCCTTATTTAATCGTGACGGACCTCTCGACACCCGTTGGGCAGCGTCGGGAGATTGGATATGGTAAAAACCAGATCCTTTCTTCTTCATTTTCCCCTTCTTCTCATTATCAAAACCCTAGCCATCGTTCTCTCTTCTCCTCTTCCCCTTTGCCCGCATCACCACTCCCCCTTCCCTTCCCCTTGCGCCCATTCCCCCTTTTCCCTTCCCCTTGCACTCTGCTCTCCCTTGCACCCACCCGCCCCTTCCCCTTTTACGCCGCCTTCCCCTTCCCACTTTGTGCCACCACCCGCCTTCTTCTCCTTCCCCCTTCGTGTCGCCGTCCACCGCCGCCTTCCCCCTTCATTGCTTGTGAATTTGTTGTTCTTTTCAAGCTTTCAACAAGGTTCGCTCACATCCATTTCATTTATTTTCTCTTATTTTGTGAATTAATTTAAGCTATTGTTTTTAATTTCTTGCATGTTGGTAATGTTGGTAATGTTTAATTTCTAGCATGTTGGTAATATTGGTAATTAATGTTGGTAATGTTTAATTTCTAATATGTTGGTAATATTGGTAATATTTAATTTCTAGCATGTTGGTAATGTTTGTAATGTTTAATTTCTAGCATGTGGGTAATGTTGGTAATGTTTAATTTCTACCATGTTGGTAATGTTGGTAATGTTTTCTTTCTAGCATGTTGATAATCTAATGTGAATTATGAATTATGGATTGTGGATGTTAATTGGTAGTCTTTTTTTTCCCTTTAATTCTTAAGGTTAGGGATTACTAAATTTACTATAATAGATGTTACAATTTCTGCAATTTGGTGGATGTTAAATGAGAAATTTTGGACCAATCACAAGTTGCCACGTCATTTACTAAATTAATGACGAAATTTCAAATCGTTAAATTTGGGCTCAATTATGAGTTGACATTTGTCCTAAATTGAAGTTGAAGACAAATTTTGATGACGCTACATGGTTTTATCATAACTGTAGAATCAGATAAGATTAATTTTGCCTAATTTGATATTATTATTTGGGTCAAAGTCCAACTAAGCCCAAAAATAAGTTGAATTTGACCCAAATGTCAAATCAGGCCTAAATCCGATTAATTGGGCCCAAAGGCTAGACTCATGGACCAACCAAGCCCAAGTCCAACTAGTTGGGCCCAAAAGCCAGACCCATGGATCAGCCAAGCCCAAGCCCACCTGTGAACTCTATAAATAGAGAAGCACTCATCATTTGGAGGGGTCAGCATTTTCTACATTCAGAGAGCCTAGAGAGAATTCATCAACAAGCAGAAGAATCCCAAGACTTATGAAGCTGCACTCCAAGAAGATAGAAGACCCTTGAAGCCACAAAGACTCTTCCAAGACTTATACTTCAAGAACGTCCAGTGCTTTCCTTCTTCAAGTCAAGCACATTCACCAACCGAGAGAGAATCAGAGGATCAAGTATTAGAGATCGAACCACATCGCATCAAATCAACTTCAACATCAACACCAACTCAAGTTCAACTCCACAAAACAAGTTTCTCCAGAAGTTTCGTGTGAACAGTGGATTATTGTGAATTGTGGATTATGGATGTTACAATTTATGCAATTTGGTGGATTATTGTCATTTTGTATCTACCTCATTTGTTGTTTTTACGTTATAATTTCTGCAATTTGGTGGATTGTGGATGTTATTGTGAATTGTGAAATATGGATGTACATGTAATTAATATTATGGATGTTATTGTTAATTTACTATGATGTTTGTATCCCTAAACTCTATACCCGTAAAAACACTTTGGTTTTTAAGAGGAAAAAAAAGGGACTCATTTTTCTTATTACTCAATTTTGGACTTAGTTTAGGGGCAAAAAAAATCAATAACATTAGGGGCAAAAAAAGTCAAATCACCTATTGGTATTCGACCATACCTACCGAAGAACATATCCACTGCTATTGTTGAATTGTGTACATTATTTCGCGACTTATATGCAAAGACAATCCATGTAAGTGATTTGAACAGACTACAAGCAGACATCATAGTCATATTTTGTAAGTTGGAGAAAATATTCCCGCCTGCCTTCTTCGATGTAATGGTACACCTTGCAGTTCATTTACCATATGAAACCAAAGTGGTGGGTCCAGTTAGTTATAGTTGGATGTATCCTATTGAAAGAAGTTTAAGAACATAAAACAATTTGTACGGAACAAAGAACATCCTGAGGGGTCTATAGCAAAAGCATATGCAATGAATGAATCGTGGAATTTCTGCTCGCGATATCTAAGTAGGATTGAAACGAGATTCAATGGAGATGAACGAAATGATGATAATATCATGAGATAGTTGGTGAATTTGAATTATTTAGGCAGAAGGTACGGCCATTAGGGGTATCAACTTTACGGACGCTATCAGCGGAAGAAAAGCGTATGACACATTGGTACATTCTCAACAATTGTAAAGAAATAATAGACTATCGCAAGTACATTTCAAACTTTATAAATTTCTAAGTTCTAGAATAAATCTTTTGATATAACTTTCAAAAGATCAATTTTCTAGGCAACACTTGAGGTTAATTCGTCGTGAAGCTGAAAGCGCCTCTAACTTATATATAAGACATCAACACAAATTTCTCGATTGGTTTAGATATCAGGTATACATAGCATTGAAAGTTGAGAGATTATTCATTTTTTGTAGTCATTCTTAATGTATAATTAATTATCAGGTTCTACAACGGCACGAGAGAGAAGATATCTCCGATGATTTCTTTTCACTTGCAATGGGACCTTCGTCTGAGGTGCGCTCTTACAATGGATGCATTTTTAATGGGGCACGGTTTCATACTGTAGAGCATGATAATCGTCGAGCTGCACAAAATAGTGGAGTCTTAGTGGCCAGGAAGATCAGTGGGAACAAAAGTGTGGATAACAATTTCTACAGTGTTGTAGACGAAGTATTATATTTCCAATATGCGAACAGAAGACGTGTTTTTTTGTTGAAGTGTAGATGGTTTGACATGGATAACAACAAAAGTAATAAGACATATGTGGATTTAAGATACAAATCGATCAATACATCACACTTTTGATATGTCGATGAGCCTTTCATCTTTGCTATCCAAGCACAACAAGTATTTTACATTGATGACATCAAATATGGTAGCAATTGGAAAGTTATTCAAATAGTTCAAAATAAGCGAATATGGGTTATACTAGAAGTGGATGATGTTGAAAATGCACAACTAGATTTACTAGAAATTGTCGATGGAGTCCGAGTGGATGAAACCATTGAGGAGGTTACTTTATGCAGAGTTGACGTTGGTCCTATAGTTGTGGAAAGATCAATTATTCGACATGGCGATGATGACTTCATAAACGATGATGAAGAACAATTATCTCCCAATAACAGTTCAAGTGCTGATGAATAATTTGATTTAGATTACGATGATGAGTAATCATGTATCCACTTAATTCTCTTTTTCTCTGTTTACATGTATTTCATATTAATTTATTATTGTTTTGTCCTTTTTTGTGTTTGTATAGATAAGATGTCAACTCCTAATAGGCAACAAGAGGCTGCTGAAAAATTCCAGGAGATATATCTAGGCAACATGGGATCTTTTGTGGGTGACACTTCAGGTTAATATATTTTAAAATATATTCTGTTAACTGAAATACATCATAAATTGTTTTAAATTTTGTATTCTTTAGATAGTAGCTCAGCATCCACTTGGAGGAAATGCGAGGATTCGCAAAACATCGAGTTGGAAAAATACGTAAAAAAAAGTGGCAAAATTACAATCGTGATAATAAGGGGGAGACAAAGCCGATTTCTCAACGTTCGGTACGATTTAGTAATGCGATTGGTGTCCCCGTGAGATCTGCATTTCCAGTACAAAGTCGTAATTTTGCTGAGGTTCCAAATTAGTTTATAGAATTGGCTAAGAGTCAATTGTTGGTAAGTTATAAGTTTATTCTTTTAGAGTCAACTATAGACTAAGAGTCATGAACATCATATGTGCTAATTATTCCTTTATTCTTTTGTAGCTTCATTTCGTACTTGATCTGTCTAGTCAACGACTTAACCATTTTATAGAACATCAAATGAAAAATCCTTCAAAGAATTTAGAGCAGATTTGCACAAACATTACAGGAAATGTGGAGATCCTCAGCAAGCACGTGCCAACTTGCCTAGCTAACTTAAAAATAGAACAGAAGATTGGTATTTTTTGGTGTGACTGCTTCGAAAGTGAAGCATTTTAGGTTAAAATAATTTAGGGTGGTATCATTTACTGCATTTACTATTATAGAATATTTTTTATTTATTTTTTTGTTGAAACGTAGGAAAAGATGAAGATGAACAAAAATAATAGAGAGAAATTACCGTTCGACTACGTAGGTGGATCAAAGTCATTCCTATTGGAAAGGTAGTAGCACGCAGTAGAAGCGATGAGGATCGATAAGCACTCTAATTTATTAATTTTGGCAGAAAAGAAAACATGCTCAAACAAAATTTAATGGGTTTCAAAGCATACATTTGAAGAACCGTTGAAATCTCGATTTTTAACTGCTAAATTCTCCAAATCTTTGTGCAGACCACCACAAGATCTTCCCTACTATTCTCTTGGTGCTCTAGATTGAGTTGTGAGACTCAAAATAAGCTGGAATCAAAGGGGACTTGGAGAATGCTCACTGCAACAACCCAATGAAGAATACTTTCTTCTACCCGAATTTTTCAGAAAAATTCAATCGGTTGCCTTCACTTCAACTTCACTCCAATCTCTTCAATATATTGTAGACTATCATGCAAAGAGATTTGCTGCATGGGATGCAGCTCATGCTCTGAATTATTGAAGGTTGAAGATAATGGGTTCTTTGTAAGCTAGTTGAATATGAAGTTGAAAAATTAAATTTTTCATTTTTGTGTTTTTCTA
This sequence comes from Benincasa hispida, assembly GCF_009727055.1. Lineage (NCBI taxonomy): Eukaryota > Viridiplantae > Streptophyta > Magnoliopsida > Cucurbitales > Cucurbitaceae > Benincasa > Benincasa hispida. Next base: position 20,048,956 of record NC_052349.1, read on the forward strand.
TTTTCAAAATATATTTTTGATTTTAAAATCATATTTTATTTCTAAAATCAAAATTGATTAATTTTAAAAATTAATTTCATTCTAATAAAAGTAATAAATAATTATTTAAATAATTCGAATTAATTTAATACCCAATATTAAATTAATTTTACACAAATCCATCTTCATATATTTAAATCATATTTAAATATATATTCTCCAATTCTGTTTGATTCTAATTTGAACGTTTCAAATTAACTTATCACGCTACTCTAGAGCTAATCCATTTTTGAGCTAGTAGGGGGACCTCGTAGACCTACAGACCATGGGCTCCAATGATCCGAGATTAATCGGCTAAACTTATTAGACCGATCTAACCTCTATTCGTTAACTAATGGGTCACTCTACTAAAGCCCGTAGTTGAACTTTCCTCACTGTAGATATATTATGTCCACTCGATATAACCATAATTAGTAAGTCAACCCTTCACAGGTTATTCGTAATAACGGCTGGGTCGAATCTCTATTTTACCCCCGAAATTACCTCTTGTTCCTTAAGCCCCCATTGATCCCCTAATGAATAATTGTTTTGTGATCCAATCAAAAAACTGAGTCCCTCTCAGGCCAATGAGAGGGTGGGGCCCCTTGTTCAAGACCCAGAATCAGCATTTAAGGGAACAACCTTTCTACTATCCCCAAAAGCAGGTAGGAGTGAATTCCGTCTTGAACCCTATGTCCCCAACTTTCTATCCGGTCTTACCCCTGAAATGGGAGGTTTATTCGAGTACTCATCCAATAGTCGAGAGCCTTTCAGGTTTATTAGATTTCTGTTTAAGCAAAACATATATTCAATAACACCTTATTGAACTTTCAGAATAAGTTCTATTATTACATACCACGAGTTTTAAGACATAAAACCCAACAAACTCTCACTTGGACTAAAACTCCAGTGATAACTTATATATCCGATGTATAAGACTGAGTTTATGAGTTTTATAGAGAAATACAATAAATTAGGACATCTCATACCCATCTTTTACCATTCGGTATCCCATATCCGATATTTCTTCCACTTGCCCTAGGTTATTAATCTGGTATTCCTAGCCCTATTAGGTGATTCTTAAACACTTTAGCTGAGAGAATCATTGTAAACATGTTAGTATACAATAGGCTTTTGAATAAATTATATGGGGATTGCATCTTATTCTTAATAATGGCCAGGAAGCAAGCTTTCCTCCCACTACATTGAGACACTCTCAACTCTTTGATTAAGATCCATCTGACCTGTCTCAATAACTATTTGTTAACAGTCAGATCTAGAAATCTTTTAAACTTTCTATACTTTGATCTAGCCATTTAAATATCTGAATATTTGCAAATGGCTTTTAACAATTTGATTCTTAATAGAAGTTGTTAGAACAAACATAATTTCTGAAAATGAACATTTCCTTTATCACACACACACACACACACACACACACACACACACACACATATATATATATAATTTGTTCTTTACAAGCTTTACATAAACAGTAAAAACAATTAGCAACTTCTCCCACTGATCCAGCTGAGCAAATGGTCCCAGGGACTAGTTAGCCTATTTACCTTTCTCTGCTCTCTTCTCGGTAAGATACTGAGGGCAGTTTCTCCTCCAGTGCCTTCTTCGTTGCAGTGGAAACATTTCCTTTTCTCTGCAACTTTATCCTTGCCTTTCTTTCCAGCAAATTTCTTCTTCCCTTTCTCTTTGCTCTTCTTCACAGGCATACTCTTACTCTTCTAAAAGAAGGCAACATCAGGCTTTGAGGACATTTCTCTCTTCTCGGCAGTAGTAACATTTACTTCTGACTTTAGACCCTTTATTCTCAACATTGTCTGGTAAGCCTGTAGCTCATTCCGTAGAGTAGTCAAGTTGTATTCAATTTTATTCATTAACGCATTTGTACAAAATTGCAGAAAACTCTTCTGAAGAGATTCTAGAATAAAACCAACTAGGCTTCTCTCGTCCATAACAGCACCATCTACTTCTGCCACATTAAGTGGACCATCATGTCTAGGACATGTTCACGAACATTGATCCCCTCTTTCATGCGACTTTTGTAAACATACTTGATGGCATCATGCCTCAGGATGAAGGACGGTTGTCCAAACATCCCTCGCAAAGATTCCATAATCTCTTTGGTAGTATTCATATACACATGCTTTTTTGCTAAAACATCAGATAGGCTGGCGAGGATATAAGCACGGGCTTTATCATTAGCCCTAACTCATCTATCATATCCATCCCAAACATTTCGGTTGGTGTTAGAGCTAGGAATGGGAGGACAATCCTCAGTTAAGGCAAATCGCAAATCGTCTATCACAAGTATCATGTTCAAATTTGATTTCCAAGTTACGTAATTATTCCCGATAAGTTTATCCGATGTCAACACTTGTATTATTGAACTCATCATTCTAAAATTATAAACAAATCTATAAGTGAATTGCTTTTAAATCCAATCAAGTTTTAGCAATTTTAATAATGTACCCAAAATTATTCTTTTGCAAGATACTACAACAAGACATTCTTGTCTAAATACTATCTCCAGAATAACTCATATTCCGATAGTCATTTAGGTACCACTTTTGGTCAGAAATTATTAACACTTAATAATTCTGTAAGTGTAGACCCTCCATTTTCAAATCTTACAGAATGGTATGAGTAATGCATCCAAAATAGAAGACAAATACCCTAGACGGAACTATAAGACCCTATTCATTTTACTGAAGCCTGGGTTGTTCCGAATCACATGTTACAACCCTCCGTAGGGATCGCCGCGGTTAACGACTAGCTAGTGTCGCATGAAAAATGATAGTAGGCGCAACATAAGAATCTCACGATTCAGAGTAATGGAGGAGATCGTAGGATATGTTGACACATTTCCTTCACCCACTTACTATGAACTACTTCCTCCGTTTACCTTGGTATTGACGCATACATCCGCTTTCCGTATGTAGGTCACTCCTAGGGTAACACGAAGCACCATATGAATCTCACAGTGTAAACAATGTGGAGACGTGGCAGTTGAAATCGTATTGATTTCTGTTCGAACAACTTCCCTTATTCACCAGAATCTAATTTAAGCTAAAAAATACTTTTCGTATGGAGGTTACTCCCAGGGTGACACGAAGTACCGCTTAAATCCAGACTGTGAATTCTTAGGGACATAAGAGCTAAAAATAACGTATCGTATATGTTATTAACCTCCCGCTAAAGTTTTCTAATAACTCTATCATATAGAAGTTATTGACTACCACTGAAGTGTTCTAATTTATGGGTAAATTTATACTTAGGTTCTTTTCTAGCTAATAAAAATAACCCTAAGTCTATGTGGTTTATTCAAGTATAACACTTATAAATGGACTTAAACCTATGATGTCTAGGCGATAAACCCTTTTATTACCTCACATCGCTCACGAATACTCATAAAATCGATTACCAACGCTCAATTATTCGACCATAATCCCCAAGTAGGAGGTGTTCCGTAGACCGTCAACTTAAATACCCCCAGCCTTCGACAGGATTATATACCGATTGAGTTTGTAACTTTAGTTTTACAAGTTTAACGACCTATTTTAACTATTAAAACAAGTAGTTAACTTACGCGAGCATGCAACTGTTCTTTGTTATGGATTTTAAATGTCTAACCCAATTTTATAAAAATTTATAAAACTTTAGGCATGTTAAACATCCACAACATACATGCATTCGCTATTTAATATAACCATTATATTAAATACAAGAAACCCTAACATGCATACTATGTATTATAACAAATTATAACATACTTTCAATACATGTTGCATGCTTCCTACGGTGGGATTTTAAATCTAAATGACATACTATATATACATACAAGATTTATTTAATTATAACATACATCCAATGCATAAATAATTAAACACAAACTGATATGGTTTTATTTTTGGCAAAAGCAAGCAAACAAAAGCCTAACTATTACAAAAACATCTTCAACACCGCTCGAATTGCTCCAAACCGCTTGAACCGAAACCGAACCGTCTGAACCGAACCAGCCAAAAACCATTTAAGGCTGAACCAGACCAGACCACAAGAGAATCGGTCGAACCGACTGTTCCCTCTCACTCATAATCTCGCTAAGGCTGATCGTTTATCATTGACGACCATCGTCATACGTTTTCATGATCGTTTAGCAACTATCGTATAACTTTTGATCAAGGTACACGATCGTGTAGTGTCTGCCTTCTATCGTATAGTGTCATCGTCTAGTGACGGAGGATGCTAAACGATCACTTAGTGTCGAACACTATCGCGTAGCTCCATCGTTTAGCACGGACAATTACTACACGATCGCTTAGCGCCATCGTCTAGCGTCTGTCTCTTATACACATCTAGATGTGTATAAGAGACACGAACACTATCGCGTAGCTCCATCGTTTAGCACGGATAATTTACTACACTATCGCGTAGCTCCATCGTTTAGCATAGACAATTTACTACACGATCGCTTAGCGTCATCGTCTAGCACCTCGTCTTGATCGTTTAGCGTGCACAAGGTAGCGATCGCTTAATGGTATCGCATAGCTCTCGACACATCGCCCAGCTGCCGTGCATAGGTAAATGATCGCGTAGTGATATCACTTAGCATCTCAACGCATCGCTTAGCTGCCACATAGAGGTAAACGATCGCTTAGTACTATCACATAGCAACTCAATGCATCACTTAGTTCCCGATCAAAGGTAAACGATCGTGTAGCGCTATCGCTTAGCTCCCACTCGAAGCTACACGATCGTGTAGTGTCACCGCATAGCAATACAACGCATCGCTTAGCTCCTGCAGGTACACAATCGTCTAGCGCACAACACCTAAACGATCAACACCCGAAGCTACACGATTGTTTAGCTCTTTAACACATCGTTTAACGCATGAAGCTAAATGATTGTTTAGCTACTGAAGCTCAATGATGATATGAACAAAGGTTATTTTCTGGAATCTGCAACTCGGCCTTTTCACTTGTTTCTTCGAATTACAGCTTAATTTCAACTCTAATGACTTCAAATAAGTTACAGACTCTTTGGAAGACATATAAGTAAAGGAACTCTTAACGAAAAGCATCCATGAGTGCGTTCAGATCTTTCTAATTTTATTATGACTGAAATACCACACATACATTCTAACAAATAATTATGCAATTTACATTAATTAACGACATGCTTTGATAAATAAAATACAAGGGATTGAGTTCTCATACTAGTTGAAGACTCTCTTTACTTTCGAACTCAACGCAACAGAAGAACCTCTACGTTCTATACCGCCCAGGAAAACAGTTGGCTACGGTAGCACAATCATCTACACAAACGGCAGCACACGAACAAGCACGAGCAAGCAGGAGCGGGGATGACACCACCACTTAGATCCCTTGGTATTCTCGGAGTGAGAATCCAAAGAGTGGTCTTTGTTCAATTCGGTAGAGGTCAGAGGAACGGGCTAATCGTGTAGACGATAAGTAAGTGGGAGAGAAAGCTATCGTATAGCGGGGATGCTTATCGTTTAGAGAAAACTACACGATCGTGTAGGTTTTACTAAGCGATCTTCTAGTAATAGGTAAACGATCGTTTAGAAAACACGACATGCTAGGCAATCGTTTAGGAAAGCTAAGCAATCCTTTAGAGAAAAGCGTGTGATCGTTTAGACGCAGGTGTGCGATCGTTTAAATGATGAAACTCTATCGTATAGGCTCTCAACTAAGCGATCAAGACGTTTTCACACCAATTTCGATTTTTTCGAACGCTTGCAAAATGAAACAAATTTCATTTTCTTCGATTACAATAACTGAATACTGAATTTCCCACTAACATACGATCGAGGAGAAGATTTCAGCCAATTATCACATAATTAACCAATTTAATTAATTAATAAATGTAATCATATTATATTCTTACCCTATAGTTTGATATCATATATCTACTATAGTAATTTCTCCTCCACTTGATATAAATCATATTTATATATTATTTCCTCCAAAATAATGTATCACATACATTTAGTTAATTATATCATATATAATTAACTAGTTCAATTATATCATATATAATCGAACTCCCTCTTGTCAATTTGAACATTTCAAACTGACCCAAAAACTGATTCTCGACTTTATCCAAGCTACCTAGGGGACCTTATGAACCTGTGGCTCGAAGCTCTAATAGTACGTGAATAGCTGACTAAACTCTTTAGCCACGAGATCCACCATCCGTTAACTGTCAAGCATTCCACTAAAGACCAACAGTTGAACTCTTCTTACCACAAATATATTTATGTGTCCATCGGATATAACCAATCATGAGTATAATGACCTTTCACAGATGCTCGTAAGTACAGCTGAGCCAATTTACCGTTTTTCCCCTGTAGTTACATCTCACTCCTTGAGTACCACTGATTCCTCTAATGAATAATACAATATAGTCCAACTATGTGTGAACACCTCTTGGGCCAAGAGAAGATGTGTGGTGCTACATCGTTCAAGCCCTGAAATCAGCCCTTAAGGGAGCTATCTATCTACTTGCCCCTACTTCGGGGAAGGAGGGAATTCCATCTTGTGTAGCTAAGTTCCCACTCCCAAATCAAACGAATCCCCAAAATGGTAGGTTTGAATCGGCGACCTGGCCACTCGCACCCATACAAATCAAAGGACCGCCCTCAACTCAATCAGGATTGAGATCATGTTACATATGGTCATCTTAGTGAAGTGAAGTCTCTGTCATGAACGATGTTATTGAAGGAACTCTTAACAAAAAGCATCCATGAGCGCATTTGGATTTTTTCAATTTCATCGTGACCGACATACAACTCATACATTCCAACAAACAGTTATGTAAATTAACACTAATTAATAACATGCTTCGAACATAAAAATACAAGGGAAAGAGTTCACATACAAGTTGAAGACTCTCTTCAAACATCGAACTCAGAAGCAGCAGAAGAACCTCTACTCGAACTCTATCGCCCAACAAACCAGTCAGCTGCAGCAGCACGATCGTCTACACGAACGACAGTAAACGAACAGACAATAACAAGTGAACAGCAGGGACGATACCACCAATTGGCGCACTTGGTATTCTCGGAGTGAGAATCCAAAGTGTGGTCTTTGGTGAATTTGGTAGAGGTCGGAGAAAACACAAATCGTGTAGACGATAAACAAGTGGGAAAGAAAGAGCTATCGTATAACAAAGGTACTTATCGTTTAGAAGAAGCTACACGATCGTGTCGGTTTTACTAAGCGATCATTTAATAAAAGGTAGACGATCATTTAGCAAATGCGGCATGTTATACGATCGTTTAGGAAAGCTAAGCGATTGTTTAGGGATGGGCGTGGGATCATTCAGGCACTGGTGTACGATTGTTTAGGCGATGAGCAACTATCTTATAGGCTCTCAAACTAGGCGATCGTTACGTTTTCACACCGAATGCGAATTTTCGAACTTTTTTGCAAAATGAAACAAATTTTCATTTTATTCTTCGGTTACAATAACCGACTTCGGATTCTCCCACTAATGAACAACCAAGGAGAGTTTTCGGCCAATTATCATATAATTAACCAATTTAATAATTAAGAAATATAATCATATTATATTCTTACTCTATAGTTTGATATCACATATCTATTATAGTAATTTCTCCTCCACTTGATATAAATCATATTTATATCTATTTTCCTCCAAAATAATGTATCTCATATATTTAGCCAATTATATCATATATAATTAACCAGTCCAATTATATCATATATAATCGAACTCCCTCTATCAATTTGAACATTTCAAACTGACCCAAACACTGATTCTCGACTTTATCCAAGCTAACCAGGGGACCTAATGGACCTGTGGCTCGAAGCTCCAACGGTACGTGAATAGCTGACTAAACTCTTTAGCCACGAGATCCACCATCCGTTAACTGTCAGACATTCCACTAAAGACCAATAGTTGAACTCTTCTTACCACAGATATATTTCTGTGTCCATCGGATATAACCAATCATGAGTACGATGACCCTTCACAGATGCTAGTAAGTACGGCTGGCCAATTTACCGTTTTGCCCCTGTAGTTACATCTCACTCATTGAGTACCACTGATTCCTCTAATGAACAATATAACATAGTCTAACTATGTGTGAACACCTCTCGGGCCAAGAGAAGGTGTGTGGCGTCACATCATTCAAGCCCTAGAATCCTGTCTCTTATACACATCTAGATGTGTATAAGAGACAGGCGACCTGGCCACTCGCACCCATACAAATCAAATGACCGCCCTCAATGGGAGGAGTTCCCAACCCACTTAGGATTAAGGTCATGTTACCTATGGTCATCCTAGTGAAGTGAAATCTCTGTCATGAACGGTGTTATATAACGAGACGTTAACACTTCGTTGTCAGGTCTTTACAAACTCTTTGTATAGGACGCCCCCGCTCGCATGTCCCCAACACGAATGATCAGGATCAGACCATCTCTGACAAGTCACAATACTTGTGACCATTCCACAAAGCGGGCCACATCCGTAGCGTTACCAAGATAAGGTTTCCCTCTTATATCCATATAGTACAGACCATTTTGGTTATCACTCAAGACATGATCCAATTGTATGTCACCACATACATGCTTAAGTTACATACAGATAACTAGGGATTTTATGTTTATTGGTTTGTGGTAAAGCAAATAAAACATATAATTGAGCAAAAACAAGATGTGAAGTAAATATCATATATTATATAACACAATCGTTCGAACAAACTGTTTACAAACTACAGACACGAGACTTTAGGGCATCAACCCCAACAATTATATAACGAGACATTAACACTTCGTGGTCAGGTCTTATACAAACACTTTGTATAGGATGCCCCCGCTCGTATGTCCCTATACGAATGATCAAGATCAAACCATCTATGACAAGTCACAACACTTGTGACCATTCCACAAAGCGGACCACATCTGTAGCGTTACTAGGATAAGGTTTCCCTCTTATATCCATATACTACAGACCATTTTGGTTATCACTCAAGACATGATCCAGTTGTATGTCACCACATACATGCAAGTTACATACAGATAACTAGGGATTTTATGTTTTTTGGTTAGTGGTAAAGCAAATAAAACATATAACTGAGCAAAATCAAGATGTGAAGTAAATATCATATATTATACAACACAAGCGTTCGTACATACTGTTTACAAACTACAGGACACGAGACTTTAGAGCATCAACCCCAACAATAAGCTCATCAAACAAGAGCCAATTACAAATTTAAACGAGAAATTAAAGTTCAAAACTCAGAAAACCATATCAGTACAACAGTTTCATATTTCTTATATAAAACACCCACCAAACCAAAATTAAACCAAATTGAATGCTTATATGATGCTCTGATACCAATTGTTGGAAAGGTAGCTGCATGCAGTAGAAGCGACGAGGATCGATAAGCACTCTAATTCATTAATTTTGGCAGAAAAAAAACATGCTCAAATAGAATTTAATGGGTTTCAAGATATACCTTTGCAGAACCGTTGAAATCTCGAATTTCAGCTGCTAAATCCTCCAAATCTTTGTGCAGACCACCACAAGATGATCCCTACTATTCTCTTGGTACTCTAGATTGAGTTGTGGAACTTAAAATAATCTGGAATCAAATGAAACTTGGAGAATGCTCACCGTAACAACCCAATGTAGAACACTTTCTTCTATTCGAATTTTTCAGAAAAATTCAATCGATTGCCTTCACTTTAACTTCACTCCAATGTCTTCGATATATTGCAAACTATCATGCAAAGAGATTTGTTGCATGGGATGTAGCTCATGCTTGGAGTTATTGAAGGTTGAAGATAATGGGTTCTTTGTGAGCTAGATGAAGATGAAGTTGAAAAATCCAATTTTTCATTTTTGTGTTTTTCTATTTCCAAAATCCATTTTTTATTTTAAAATCATATTTTATTTCTAAAATCAAAATTGATTAATTTTACAAATTAATTTCATAAATTACATTTCTAATAAAATTAATAAATAATTCTAATTAATTTAATATCCGATATTAAATTAATTTTACACAAATTCATCTTCATATATTTAAATCATATTTAAATATATATTATCCAATTCTGTTTGATTCTAATTTGAACGTTTCAAAGTAACTTATCACGCTACTCTATAGCTAATCCATTTCCGAGCTAGTGGGGACCTCATGGACCTATAGATCATGAGCTCCAACGATCTGAGATTAATCTACTAAACTCATTAGACCAATCTAATCCTCATCGTTAGCTAATGGGTCACTCCACTAAAGCCCATAGTTGAACTCCCCTTACTGTAGGTATATTATGTCCACTCGATATAACCATAATCAGTAAGTAAACCCTTCACAGGTTGTTCGTAATAACGGTTCGGTTGAATCTCTGTTTTACCTCCGAAATTACCTCTTGTTCTTTAAGTCCTCACTGATCCCCTAATGAACAATTTTTTATGATCCAATCAACAAAACCAAGTCTCTCTCGGGCCAATGAGAAGGCAGGGACCTGATAACTTGTAGAGATACAAGTTATTTATGCTGCCTTATCTAGATATTGTGGCCAAAAGAGAAGGACTATGCGTCGATTGTATGAAAATGAGCTCAGAAATACAATAATTATAAATTATCGTAATTACACCCACTAACAGTGTCAAGATTGTAGAAGAGGATACTTTTACTCTGTTTTGCAGGAAACCAAGTCACCGCTCGCGATCAAGGCTCAACGAGAAACTGAACAATGCATCTCTGTTACATTGTGCCTGTCAATCAACAATGAAAAGACTATTAACGCAGTGACGGCGCAATGCGACAGTCGATCCTGAGCTGAATTTCAACCGCATGCGGTAAACACCGCATGCGAGCAATCGATCGAAAGATGCATCTGAGCAACGCAAATGCGAAGGATTATGACACATGTACGACTAACCGTTGTGCAGATTTGACGGTCTGATTACATAACAGAAGGAATATTTTCCCCCATCTTCGGAATTTCCATAACAAGAAGTGGGGTCCACAAGCCAAGAGTCAAAGCTTTTCACCTATAAATACCCCCATAGAATTCAAAAAGATATACAGGATACGGGTATAATTGATGTGAGTGCTAATTGCTGCTAGATTATTGAGAGAAAAGGCTGAGCTGAGTACTGATCGGAAGAAATTTGGGAAGAGACGAGACAAGGCCGAGAGGTGAGTCTCAGTGCGAATCTGCCAGATCCCCGTCGAGAAGCTCAGTGCTTAGATCCCTGCTGCCGGTTGAGCAAGCCTGAGAGGGAAGCTCATCCATTCGTTCACTCCATCTACGCCGACAAGAAAATCTTCATCCAGATTAGCGCTAAGACATTGGTACTTATTTGTATTTGTTTCTAACTTTATTTCATCAAGTGTATTTCATCTTCTAAATCTCTTCATTCACAAATCATGTATCAGACGCTAAATAGTTTTATTGAATGTCTCGATCACTTTCACTACCACTTTTCTGTCTATTTCCGTTCCTCCATTAATCGATTTCTCTATGAAGTTTTCTTAATACCTTAGTAATTAATATGGATTAAACGAGTAACTTAATCTGTGCTAAAGAGATAAATGCGTTTAGCTAAGGCATGCTAGACGACATCTTCACCTGTGAGAGCAGAAGTGAAGGTGTCATTCTGATCTGTCGAGAGAAGGTTAGAAGAATGCGTTAACTAAAGCGATTAGTACTTCCAGAGATGGAAGCAACATTGCGTTCATTATGTTCATCCCTGTTTCACCACAGAGATGTGGGAACGTGGCTGATCACTGAGAGGTGTACGCCAAGGGAAAAGCGGAACAGTACTTATATCTTTAGCGCAATTAAGGAACTTGCGCTGTTTATATTACTTATCTTTTTTATTTATGCTTCATACATAAGACTTGCCACCACATTACACGATCTTTGCATAATCTTCACAGCTAGCCTTGACCTTAGTATCTTGTATCATAAATCCTGTATCTTGTATCATCTTAGCTTAGTTTTACTTTATCGCAATTTTACTTTAACGTAATTTATGTTATTAATGCATTTTTACTGCTTTACTTTACATTATCGCATGTTTAATTTCCTGTACACAAGAACTTTATTAATTTGAAAAAAAAAAACCCTGGTCGCATGTATCACAAGCATAATGTAATAACCTAAAACAGTCCCTATGTTCGACCTCAAATCACACCGAGAAACTTGCAGTGAACTTATACTTGGTTTCAACGCAAGGAAACTTGTGATAACGCACAACATACTACAAGAACATTTGTCAATAAAGCATATCTAGAAATAGTATCACATATCATCATCGCATAAAATCTATGTCACAACAAATTTATGACGCATAAGATTACATTTTGCGTTTACAAGTTTATGGCATGGACATGCATTGCATTATACAAATTTTGCGATTGTCAGGCCCCTTGTTCAAGACCCAAAATCAGCACTTAAGGGAACAACCTTTCTACTATCCCTAAAAGCGGGTAAGAGTGAATTCTGTCTTGCACCCTATGTCCCCAGCTATCTATCCGATCTTACCCCTGAAATGAGAGGTTTATTGTGCCGACGCTGTTGAGCCAACCCTCACTTATACAAATCTAAGGCTAATTATAAATAAACAGAAGTTCATAGTTAGCTCAGGATTAAGGTCAAGTTACCTAGGTCATCGCTTTGAAATAGTCAGTCTTAAACAGTAAATAGCGTTATAAAGTAAAAGTAACTAATTTTTTGGTCCGATCTTGTACAAACTCCTTTGCACAAGGACACCCTCACTCCTCATGTCCCAACATGAACGAATTAGGATCACTTCGTTTGTAGCACTTTACAACTCCTTGTAAGAACTACAGAGCAGACCACATCCAATAGTGTTACCAGAATAAGGTATCCAATCTTATTCATATACTATAGATCATTTTGACTATTTACTCAAACTCGATCCACCTTTATGTCGCCACAAAAAGTTCGAGTATTCATCCAATAGTTAAGGGACTTTTAGGTTTATTAGATTTCTATTTAAGCAAAACGTCTATTCAATAACACCATATTGAACTTTCAGAATAAGTTCTATTATTTACATACCACGAGTTTTAGGACATAAAACCCAACCATTCCTGTAAATTCAAGTAGATTTGCAGGCAAATGAAGGTTGAGAAATAGGACGTGTTGACCTATTTAGGGAAACACACTCTAAAGGTGGCAAGTTCGTGAACGAGGCAGTTGAAAATGAACATGTGACGTTTTTTTGTTTTACTTTCATGTTGTTTTTCATTTCTAACTTCAGTCGCTTGTACTTACATATTTAATTAATATGTTTAGAATCAAATATTAGAATTATAATCCAACCCCACTTCAGAAGGTTCTCAACCAGTAACAGGGGATGAAACCTGTGAGACGGTTTTGGGTAGATGACCCAGATATTCAAAAGGCCTAGGTTGGGACCCTAAACCTAAGTCAAGAAGGGGTAGTAGCTCATCAAGTTCGTCATCTACTCAAGGAACAGAGAGGGAGGTAAGGGAATTGAGAGCCAATTTTGAACAGTCTCAGTCGAGGATTAAGGAACTTGAAGACGTTCAGAAACAAATGAAAGAGGATCGTGCAAGACAAATAGAAGAAATGAAAAAATGATTGAAGACTCGATACGATCACAGAGAGGAGGCCATCGAATTTGAAGGATCTCATTCTGAGAGTTCCATGAGCGTGTTCAGATCGCTCCGATTTCACAGTGATCGAAACACAAAAGATATACATTCAACAAAACAGTTATGCATATTAAACCTAATTATCAGCATGCTTAGAACACAATAAATAAAAAAGAAAGGATTCATACCAGTTGAAGACTCTCTTCGCACGTCTGACCCCTAAACAGCGAAAACCCTCCAACAGATCTACCAATACCCGGCTATATGTCGACTGCAACAGCACGATCAGTACAAACACGAACACTACAGTGGGGATGACACCACCACAAGTGAAACCTGAGTATCCTCAGAATCAAAACCCCAAAGAGGGGGCTTTAGTGAGTTTAGTAGAGGATAGAGGCAACGTGTCATGTAAACGATAAGCAAGTGGGAGAAAAGAAGTGCTATCGTATAGCGGAAGTGCTTATCGTATAGAAGAGCTACACGATCGTGTATGAAAGGCTGAACGATTGTAGGAAATACGTATGCGATTGTTTTGAGAAATCGTGAGGTAGACGATCGTTTAGACGAACGAGCTTCTATCGTATAGGCTCTCGTGATCGCTTTCACGAATTTTTTTTGGGCGCGGACGAAAATATGAATGCACGATCTGAAAAATGAAAAACAATTTTCATTTTTAATCCGTCGGTTACCACAACCAACGCAGCCCACTTTCCACGTCCAAACATAGACAAATTAGTTAATTATCAAATAATTAATCAATTAATTTAATTAATAAATATAATCATATTATATTATATCCTATAGTTTGATATCACATATCCACTATAGTATTTTCTCCTCTACTTGATATAAATCATATTTATATCTAATTTCCTCTATATTAATGTATCTCATACATTTAGCCAATTATATCATATATAATTAACCAGTCAAATTATATCATATATAATTGAACTTCCTTTTGTAATTTGAACATTTCAAATTAACCCAAACACTGGTTCTCGACTTTATCCAAGCTACCCAGGTGACCTAATAGACCTGTGGCTCGAAGCTCCAACGGTACGTGAATAGCTGACTAAACTCTTTAACCACGAGATCCACCATCCGTTAACTGTCAGCGATTCCACTAAAGACTAACAGCTGAACTCTTCTTACCATAGTATATTTCTGTGTCCATCAGATATAACTAGTCATGAGTACAATGACCCTTCATAGATGCTCGTAAGTACAATTGGGCCAATTTACCGTTTTTCCCCTGTAGTTACATCTCACTCCTTAAGTACCACTGATTCCTCTAATGAACAATACAACATAGTCCAACTATGTGTGAACACCTCTCGGGCCAAGAGAAGGTATGTGGCGCCACATCGTTCAAGCCTCAGAATCGGCCCTTAAGGGAGCCATCTATCTACTTACCCCTGCCTCGGGGAAGGCGTGAATTCCATCTTGTATAGCTGAGTTCCCAGCTCTTAAATCAGACGAATCCTCAAAATGTTAGGTTTGAATCGGCGACCTGGCCACTCGCACCCATACAAATCAAATGACCGCCCTCAATGGCAGGAGTTCCCAACTCACTTAGGATTGAGGTCATGTTACCTGTGGTCACTAAGTGAAGTCTCAGTCATGAACGGTGTTATATATTGAGACGTTAACACTTTGTGGTCATGTCTTATACAAACTCTTTATATAGGACGCCCCCGCTCGCATGTCCCCAACACGAATGATCAGGATCAGACCATCTGTGCAAGTCACAACATTTGTAACCATTCCACAAAGCCAGCCGCATCCGTAGCATTAAGGTTTCCCTCCTTTATCCATTTACTACAGACCATTTTGGTTATCACTCAAGACATGATCCACTTGTATGTCACCACATACATGCTTGAGTCACATACAGATAACCAGGGATTTTATGTTTATTAGTTTGTGGTAAAGCAAATAAAACAATTAACTGAGCAAAATACAAGATGTAAAGTAAATATCATATATTAACAACACAAGTGTTTGTACATACTGTTTATAAACTACAAGACACAAGACTTTAGGGCATCAACCCCAACAGAATTAGGTATGATTACAACATTATTTAGTTGTCTAATATATTGCTATCCTGCAGTTATGGTAGCAAAGTAGTTATGTCTTAGTAGCTTTATGATAAATAATTGTTGGCTATCCTCCAATTATGGTAGCCAAACAACTAGATTTTGATGTGCTTTTTGTCGATTAGTCGTTTATGTGTGTTTATGAATGTTTAGGTTTTTTTTAGTGTTTTTTGATGTTCTGGAGGTTTCATGTTTGTCGTGGGAGGTGGGTAGAGGTTGATTATACTCGTTTTGTTGTTGAGCTTGAAGTTTTTGTGTGTTTATGAATGTTTATGAAGTTCTAATGTGTTGTGGAGGGTGAGTGGAGATTGGTTTAGATTGTTTTGGGGAGAAAGTTTGAGTTTTATGTGTGTTCATTCTTGTTTATGAAGTTTGAATATGTTGTGAGGGTGCATAGAGTTCGATTGTAATCGTTTTGTAGTTGAAGTTATAGGTTTTTGTGTGTTTTTTTTTTATGTTCGGGAGGTTTCATGTTTGTCGTGGGGGGTGGGTAGAGTTTGATTATACTCGTTTTGTCATTGAACTTGGAGCTTTTTTGTGTTTATGAATGTTTATGAAGTTCTAATGTGTTGTGGGGGGTGGGTCGAGTTTGATTATACTCGTTTTGTCGTTGAATTTGAAGTTTTTGTATGTTTATGAATGTTTATGAAGTTCTAATGTGCTGTGGGGTGTGGGTTGAGATTGGTTTATATTGTTTTGGGGAGAAAGTTTGAGTTTTATGTGTGTTCGTTCTTGTTTATGAAGTTTGAATATGTTGTGGGGGTTAGGTCGAGATTGGTTTAAATTGTTTTGAGGAGAAAAATTGATTTTTATGTGTGTTCGTTCTTGTTTATGAAGTTTCGTTTAGATTGTTTATTTATGAAGTTTGGTTGGACGTGTTAGCTTTAGGTCTTTAATCAAACCAAGTATTTTGATGATAACAAACTCAGATTTTTTGTACTAACATTTTTAGTGTTTCAGATTCACTATCTTGTAGAGCTCGAAAAAGCGATTCCAACGCAATTTTAATCGCTCAAATCGGAGTTCAAACGAGAAAGTTATAAGCAAAAGAAGATTGGAGAGGAAATCCAACGTGGCAGTGACACGTGGCACCTTACTGACGTGGTACATAAACGGTCAATATTGATGACGTGACGCTCCAACCGGTCACTTTTTGCTGACGTGGCACATGATGTGGCAGTGACGTAGCGACCGTGGACGAATGAGATAATGACAAATGGCAGTCACCCAGCTTCACGCACGGACGCGCGCGTGCGCCGCGCGTGCCTGCGGTTTCTTCAAGAATGCGGCGCGTGATACTCAATCTCCTCCCCTATGCGCATGGTGCTCATATCATCCGGCTATTTTTTATTTTCATTTTTATTCTCTTATTTTCCTTTAATTTCCTGATCCAATTTTCTCCAAATTCTCACCAAATTTCAGCCTTTTCAAATTTGATTTTCTTCCTAAATTTTCATTTTTCAAATCCTTTTTATTCTCCTCTTTCAAAATTCCTTTCAAATCCTTTCCTTTTCTATTTTTATTTAATCTCCACCCTTCATTTGCTATCATATCCAATGGCCAAAATTTTACCCCTCACCTATAAATTCAACTTGATTTTACTCTTCATGGACACACCAAAAGCTATCAAGTCTTAAGCTCTCAATTCTCTCTACTCTCAAATTCTTGTCCTCCTTGCTCCTAAATTGGCCTAGAGTTATTTTTGTGAGTTTTTTTTCTGAGTGCTCAACTTGTGTATTTAGCCTCCAAGAGGTAATATTGTGAGGTTTTCTTTTAATTTTTGGAAATTGTATTAAGGTGTGGGTACACCTTGGGTTGTGAGAAAAAGAAATTGGTTTGATCCTGAACCAGTAAAAAGGATCTTGGGTTTCTCTTTAGCATAGGAAAAAGAGGGTCGTGTGTCGGTTTAGTACTCACCTGCAAGAGGATCACTTAGTGAAATACCCAAGGAGTCTTGGAGAGTGAAGTAGGCAATTTGCCGAACCACTATAATTCCCGTTATTTTCTCTTCCTCTCTCTCTTTTATTTCTTGTTTTCAAATTGCATGATTTAATTTTTAGTATGTCATTTAAATTTATCCTTGATTAAATTTTCTTTAAATTTGAAGTTATCATAGCTTGCATGATTTAAGTTTTGTCTTGCATAAATTTTCTTTAATCAAATTAGTGGGTTAACTTTATTGAGCATTGTTTGGAGATAAAATTATTTAAGAAAAAAAATTGGTAGCCAACCCTATTCACCCCTCTAGTGTTGCCTTTAGATCCTACATTATGACATTTGTGGATGTTTTGTTTATGAAGTTTGAACGTGTTGGGGATGTTTAAAGATTATGTCATTTTAATGTTTTTGTTTTATTGTAGGATTCTGTTTGGAGATGAGGTTGGACGATTGTTCAAGATGTTGTGTTCCAAACGTTGTTTTCTTTTTTGTATTTATTGATGTTGTTTTCATTTTATTTCTTCTATGTATTTGTGAAAACAAATTTCTTTTATTTAGTATCGATTTTGTTTTATTGTAGGATATTGTAACTTTTCATTTATTTGTTATAGTATGGACTTCGTTTTCTTCATTTTATTTATTATGTGAATCTGTTTGAGTTGGTTAATTATGTTTTACAGGTTATTTAGATCAAATTTTTTTAAAAAATTACAAATTATAAATTAAAAAAATTTAAAAGACAATATTCAACTAATGAAGGAACCCCCCACGCATATTTTAGTGTCTAGTAACTCCCGACAAATAAAACAAACCGTCGGGAGTTTGCATGAAACAGGGCGTCGAGAGTTAGTCGAAGAACTCTCGACGTATGTATAGGGTGTCGGGAGTTCCTCAAACTGCTGACGCCGTATATAATGCATCAGTAGTTTGAGGAACTTCCGACGCCCTATACATGCGTCGGAAGTTCTTCGACTAACTCCCAACGCCTTGTTTTATACGTCGGGAGTTCCTCTCTCGATAGATTTTTCCCGACCAAACTCCTGATGATCCATTATTCGTCGTGAGAGGTTCTCCCGACGCATTTTCCACCCTTTTCCGACGATTTGTGGTATCGGGAGAAGTGCGATTTCTTATAGTGATCAATGTCATATATAGACATTGATATAAAAATGATAGATATGCAACACAAAATTTTGGTAATAGCTTTTTATTCTCGGTGGCTTTACAGTTTAGTATCAATCAAGAACTACGTTCATTCTCCAGTTCAAGCTTATCTAGTGAAGATTTCCTTGCTTGCATTATATTCTTAACAACCTAAGAAAAAAGAGAATGAATTAGAAACAAGTATAAAATAGTAAATTAGATAGCATTCGAACAACAATCATGTAATAATCAAATAGTAATCATATGACAATCAGATAGCAACCACATGACATTTAGATTGCAATCATGTGATTAGGAGTCAGAATTGAATAATGATACAAACAACTATTACTAAAATAAAAGGTAATTATATGACAGATAATTAAATGACAAAATCAGAAACTGTTAACTATGTGACAAAAAAAAGTTAATGAGATGACAATTAAAAGGTAATCAAGTGGCAATCAAATGATAATATAAAAAATTACTGGTTATATGACAATAAAAGGTAGACATAAAATAGAAGTAATCACATTGCAATCAAAAAATAATCAGATGACAATTAGAGACTAATAACTATGTGACAGAAAATGAAAGATAATCAAATGACAATCAGAAGTGAATATTAGGAACTATTAATTATTTTTAACTTTCGTCTGCCATTTAAACAAAAATTGTGCAGCTTCCAACAATGATGTTTTCAGGATCAGAGGCCGAAATAAAAAGACGCCATCTTTCAAGCAGTCGTAACTTTTCATCGCGATCTGCAAGCAGCATATTAAATTTCTTTGAAAATTTCGAACTAATCTCCAACTTCAACGTGTACAACCCATTTTCTTCTCTAACGCAATGATTTTTTTCCCTCAATTCTTAGGTAAATCTCATCCTGCATTTGGTCGACAATCAAGATCGAAGGTAACTAATGCTATATCTTTCGATGTGTGGTTTTGTTTTGGGTGGGTATTTTCAAAGAAATCAAATAGGAACTGGAGAGGAAGGAATCGGCATTGAAGGAGCCCAAATTGATCCAAAACAAAAAAAAAACTCTAAAGTTACGTGAAGATGAAGAAGTGGGTGCGAATTGATTCAAAATGTGGGTCATTTTCGTCTTTTCCTTTTCAATCCATTAGTGAATACATGGCATATGGACCTAATTTTAAAATTCATTTTTGGCATAGCTGCAACTGCCCCTTTCTCTTACTGGAATCTATTTACTAACAAAGCAACGTTTACGGTTTTAATGAAGTTTGCTTTCAAAAAAAACAAAAGACAAAACAACGTTTACTTATTGATTATCCATTGGATTTAGAATATTATTTCTTTGTTCTTATTTTGTAAGACTTAATTTAGCATTACTGTAACTCTAAAGTAACTGGTGGTTGTTGCTCTTTTAAAAAAATCAGTTGTGAGATGAACTAAATTAATGTTTTGTAAATTTTTAACTTTTTTAGATCTTGGTAAATTTTAACTTTATATTAGGAAAAAAAAACTAGTTATATTGTAG
Organism: Benincasa hispida; assembly: GCF_009727055.1. Taxonomy (NCBI): domain Eukaryota; kingdom Viridiplantae; phylum Streptophyta; class Magnoliopsida; order Cucurbitales; family Cucurbitaceae; genus Benincasa; species Benincasa hispida. The sequence continues at coordinate 20,069,333 of NC_052349.1, forward strand.
GTAAATTAACATTAAATTTGTGTAATCTAGTTATATGAATTAAAGTAGACTTATTATTTCAATTAATTTTTCATTGATAATTAATTTATAGTTTATTGTAATACATTTTAAAATTTTATATGATTTGAATTTCATCTAATTTGTTTAATATAAATTATTTGACAAAAAATAATTGTTACATAAGACTGAACCAAATAAGATTTGATAATAATATAAGTGGCAAAATATATTTATATAGAATGATAAATTTAAGATTGTATTAGAAAAAGAAAATTAGATTTGTGGTTGGTAACCAACATCAGCTTTTTAGAAAAACTAAATCTAAAACTAATATCTATGAACTTTTACACATTTTTTAAAATTAAAAAGTGATTATGAAAGATAAATAAATAATTATTTTACCAAGCAGTGTAGTCAGTTAAGGTTTTCCAATAATCTCTTTTTATAATTGTAAACACAATCACAAATGAGGCCTAGAGTTATTTGGAATTAAAACTCAACTTACGAGTGTTTATCTTAAATTGTCATTAATCAAAATAGCAATATGACGACCATAGTTTACACAACTCAATTGTCATACGTATATGTAAGCAATTAAGAGGTCTATGTTCGAATCTCTTACCTCTATTGTACTAAAATAAAACTACAACAAAACACAATACAAAGACTAGCAACCTATTTAGTCATTGTTGTTAATCACAACAATTTAATATTTATCAAATACTATTTTAGGCTTAAAAGCTGAAATCATAAACCCTACCATTTTAGGCTTAAAAGCTGAAATTTACTAAAAAAGAATAATTGCCAGTAACTTTTTGAAAGCAAAAGCAACCCCAAACTAAGCATTAGTTGACGATGTAACCTTTGAAGGATCTCTTAACGAAGAGTTCCATGAGCGCCGCCATATCTCTCCAATTTCACCGTGACCGAAATATGCCAAATGCATTCGAACATACAGTTATGCAAATATATAGTAATTAACGGCATGTTTTGAATACTAAAATAACAAGGGAGAGAGTTCTCATACCAGTTGAAGACACTCTTCAAGCTATGGAACTCAACGCGGTGGAAGACCTCTACCCGATCAACAAACGCCCAGTAGATGCGTCGGCTACAACAGCACGAACAACCGCAAACAAATGAACGCAGCAGGGACGACACCACCAGAAAATAGCCCTAGGTATTCTCGGAGTGAGAACCCAAAGTGTGGTCTTTGGTGAGTTTGGTAGAGGTAGGAGGAACAATTGACCGTGTAGACGATTAGCAAGTGGGAGAGAATATGAAGTTATCGCATAGCTAGATGCTTATCGCTTAGAAGAAACTACACGATAGTGTAGATTTTACTGAACGACCGTTTAAGAAAAGGTAGGCGATCGTTTAGCAAACACGACACACTATACGATCGTTTAGGAAAGCTATCCCATCGTTTAGGAACTAATGTGCGATCGTTTAGGCGTTAGGTAGGCGATCGTTTAGGCGCTAGGTAGGCGATCGTTTAGGCGCGAGATATGCGATCATTTAGGCGCTAAGAGACTATCGTATAAGCTCTCGACTTTAAGCGATCGTTTACATTTCCACACCAATGCAAAACCTTCCGATCTTTTTCCTAACTCTTCAAAATGAAACCAAATTTCATTTTTATTCTTCGGTTACAATAACCGACGCTGTTTTCCCACTAACGCATGTCCGAGAGAGATTTTAGGTTAATTATCATATAATTAACCAATTAAATTATTAATAAATATAATCATATTACATTTTTACCCTATAGTTTGATCACATATCTACTATAGAAATTTCTCCTCTACTTGATATAAATCATATTTATATTTAATTTCCTCCAAAATAATGTATCTCATACATTTAGTCAATTATATCATATGTAATTAACTAGTCCAATTATATCGTATATAATCAAACTTCCTCTTGTCAATTTGAACATTTCAAATTAACTCAAACACTGATTCTCGACTTTATCCAAGCTGCCTAGGGGGACCTAATGAACCTGTGGCTTGGAGCTCCAATGGTCCGTGAATAGCTGACTAAACTCTTTAGCCACAAGATCCACCATCCGTTAACTGTCAGACATTCCACTAAAGACCAACAACTGAACTCTTCTTACCACAGATATATTTCTGTGTTCATCGGATATAACCAATCATGAGTACGATGACCCTTCACAAATGTTCGTAAGTATAGCTGGGCCAATTACTGTTTTGCTCTTGTAGTTATATCTCCCTCCTTAAGTGATATTGGGGTATGTCCTAGTTTATTGTATATTGTACATTTTTATATTGTATTGTACATTAGTCTCCCGATTCATTAGGACAAGTGGGAGATTGTTGGGATTGGTGTCCTAATTCTCCTGGAGTCTCGTTGTTTTGTAAAGATACACATTGTTTAATGAATAAAATAAGTGTTATTTAATTTTGACATTTACTCATATCCAATAAATAAAACTCCTTAGTTATCTTATGTGAACTTAAGCATGTATATGTGATATACAAGTGGATCATGCCTTAAGTGATAATCTAAATAGGTCTGTAGTATAAGAATTAAGGTGAGATACCTGATCCTGGTGACACTACGGATATGGCCCACTTTGTAGAGGTTTCCACGTGTTGTAAACTACTACAGATGGTAGATCCTGACCATTCATGTGGAGATGTGCGAGTGGGGGTGTCATATACAAAGAGTTTGTATAAGACATGAACCACGAAATGATTAGTATCTGTATATAACGTCGTTGATACTAGAGACTTACATCACACCTAAACGACCATAGGTGACACGACCTCAATCTTGAGTGTTTTGGAAACTCCTACCTTTGAGGACGGTCCTTTGATTAGTATGGGTGAGATTGACCAGGTTGTCAACTCAACATGCCTACCTTTGTAGAGACTTGTCTGATCTGGGAGTTGAGAACTCAATCCACAAGATGAAATTCACTCCTCTCCCAAAGCAGGGATAAATAGAGAGATTGCTCCCTTAAAGGCAGATTCTAGAGCTTGAACATAGTGGTCACAGCTTCTCTTTGGAAGAGAAGACTCAATCATAGTAGAACTATGACTTATGTTCATTAGAGAAATCGGTGGTACTTAAGGAGACAAATGTAACTACAGAGGCATAACGGTTATTGAGCCAACTGTACTTACGAGCAATCTGTGAAGAGTTGTCGCACTACTGATTGGTTAAGATGGATACATAATATATATGTGATAAAGAGAGTTCAGTTGTCGGTCTTTAGTGAAGTGTCTGGCAGTTAACGGATGGTGGATCCCGTGACTAAAGAGTTTAGTCAGTTATTCATATATCACTGGAGCTTCGAGCTACAAGTCCATAAGGTCCCCTTGGTAGCTCAATGGATTCAGTTGAGGATCAGTTCTTGGTGTTTATTTGAAATGTTCAAATTGACAAGTGGTTTTTTTGCTATATATATGATATAATCGGTATGATGTATGAGATACTTCTAGTGGAGGATTGATGTAAAAGAGATTTACATTAAGTACCATGGAATAGAAAAAGAACTATGGTTTATATGTTTTATGAGACGAAATATTAAAACTATAGGTTATAAATATAATATAATAAGTTGGTTATCATTTATATTTATAATAATATTAATTATTGGATAATTAATTCTTTTTCTTTAATAACCAATTGAGGGATGGTTATTGATTTTCATGGTAACCATGAGATGAAAATGGTTTTCCTAATTTTAGTAATTTTTACAAACTGTTGAAAAGTTTCCATAAAATTTTTTGAGATTTCTCTTGACAAAAAGGATCTCACGGTGTTGTCAAGTAAATATAGATTTACTAAACGATAGCTTGGGTGAGCTAAACGATCGTACAGTATTTACTAAACGATCACATACTTTTTGCTAGACGATCGCTGACCCAAAATAAACGATCGTGTAGTATCTATAGGCGATAAACCAAGCTAAACGATCGCATAGCTTTAGCTAAACAATTGGACATCGACCTATACGATAAGTCTCCACCATCTCCCACTTGCCCAGTCTTGTACACAATCGGTGTTTCCTCCTTCGTTTGCCTCATTTCAAGTCCGAACAGAGCCCACCATCTGGATTCTCACACCGAGAATACTAAGGTAGCCTTGTTGGTGGTGTCATACTCAACTCAACACCGTCGAGGTTTTTGGAGGTCGTTCGTGTTGTTGCTGAGGAGTTCGTGGCCGAGGGGATCGTTGAGGACGAGCACGAAGTGTTTGTGCTGTGTTGCAGTCATGTAGATCGAATGTTCGAGGTTGTTGTTGTTCGAACGATCGTGCACAAAGGAGCGTGGAGACGATCTTCAAATGTTCGTAGAGTTTTTTCTTTGTTCATTTGAGTTTTCATGCTGTAATTTCTGTATTAATTGTATAACCCATGTTTTGAAGTCCACTGTAAATGTATTGTTCATTCATGATTGTAATTTGGAATAATCTTAATTCCGCTGCTCATGGAAATCTCGAGTCTGATTTCCTTCATTAAGTACCACTGATTCTTCTAATGAACAATATAACATAGTCCAACTATGTGTGAACACCTCTTGAGCCAAGAGAAAATGTGTGGTGCCACATCGTTCAAGCCATGGAATCAGTCCTTAAAGGAGCTATCTATCTACTTACCCCTGCCTCGGGAAGGAGTGAATTTCATCTTGTGTAGCTGAATTCCCAAAATTGGCGACCAGGCCACTCGCACCCATACAAATCAAAAGACCACCCTCAATAGCAAGAGTTCCAGGATTGAGGTCATGTTACCTATGGTCATCCTAGTGAAGTGAAGTCTCTGTCATGTATGGTGTTATATAACGAGATGTTAACACTTCGTGGTCAGGTCTTATACAAACTCTTTGTATAGGACGCCCATCGGACCGCATCTGTAGCGTTACCAGAATAAGGTTTCAGACATAATCCACTTGTATGTCACCACATACATGCTTGAGTTACATACAGATAACCAGAGATCTTAAGTTTATTGGTTTGTGATAAAACAAATAAATGAGCAAAAAAAAATGTGAAGTAAAATATCATATATTATACAACAGAAGCGTTCATACAAACTATTTACAAACCACAGAACACGAGACTTTAGGACATCAACCCCAACAACCTTAACATTTTTCTAAAATTTAAATCCTATTTTGGTCCTTGTATTTTTTGTTTTAATTTATTTTAGTTCCTATACTTTTAAAATGCTCATTTTGGTCCTTTTAGGTTTATTTTGGTCCCTCTTCTTTCAAAATGTTCATTTTGATTCTTCTACTTTCAATTTTGGGTTCATTTTAATTCTTAAACTTTTGGGTTCATTTTAGTTCCTAAACTTTCAATAAGCTCCATCTTGTTCTTTTAAAAATGAAGTAAAAATGAAAACAAATAGACCAAAATGATCACTTTGAAAATATAAAAACTAAAATGAACCAAAGATGGAAATATAGAAGAACCAAAATGAACCAAAGCCAAAAATAATGGGACCAAACTTATATTTAGTTTTTTTTTTAATGTATACATAATTGAGCTAAGTCGACAATAAAAATAGTTTAAAATAAATCCATCGCTAGTACATTTTTAATAATGAGATTCTAATTACAAATTTTATTGGTTGTCATCCATTTAAAAAGTGTTTGCCAAAGTGAGTTTAGTTTAACAATAATTGTGCTACACCCTCTACCTTGAGGTCCAAGATTCGACTTTTCATCCCACCACCATGGCACTAAAACAAAAGTTCCCACTATTCGTGAAGAATTATGGAAGTTCGAAGGACTAATGAATAGACGAAACATCAAAGTTCAAGGAAATTAGGAATATAACCTAATAATTTATATATACATCTTTTTACAGAGAACGGCGTAATAAAGAGAGAGATAACAGTACCTCGACATAATATCTAATCCTCGATTTACCCTTTATCTGCAATTGACAACAAAAAGAAGTTGACAAATTTATTTTAACCAAACAACGTTGCCTAAAGACAATTTGAAGTGGCAATCACAAATCTCAGTAGTATATCTTTATTAGAATGTACTAAAACAAAGTATTCTAATAACTATTTAAATGCATATATGTTATCTATATTAACTTTGTTTCTGACCTTTGGAAAATGAATACAAACTCATTTACCTACAGAAGCTCATTTGTCGTGGAACAATACTCATTACAATTTGCTGATCTTAACAGGTCCCATCTCCTTGGCCTTCGCTCTCAGCAGATGCTTTTGAACTTTCCCAGTTGCTGTTTTTGGTAGCTCCCCAAATACCACAGATTTTGGGACCCAGTAAGCTGGCATCTTTGACTTGCAAAACTTCATAATATCCTCAGCCATTCGTTGCTCATTACCCTTATCTACCTTGGATTTCAATGTCACGAAAGCACAAGGAGATTCTCCCCACCGTTCGTCTGCCCTAGCGACAACCGACACCTCCAGTATCGCCGGGTGTTGGTAGAGAGTGTTCTCTATCTCCACACTGCTAATGTTCTCACCTCCAGAAATGATGATATCCTTTGATCTGTCTTTTATTTCTATGTAGCCATCTGGATGTTTTACGCCAAGATCACCGGAGTGAAACCAGCCATTTGCAAACGCCTCTTTGTTTGCTTTTGGGTTCTTTAAGTAGCCTTTCATAACAGCATTCCCACGCATTACAATCTCTCCAACAGTTTTTCCATCAGAAGGAACGGGCTGCATTGTTTGAGTGTTCACGACGTCTAGACCCTCTAATCCAACGTACCGTACACCTTGACGAGCATTCATTCGCGCTTGGGCTTCTGGAGGCAATGAGTCCCACTCTGGCTTCCATGCACATATTGTAGAAGGACCATAAGTTTCAGATAGGCCATAGGTGTGAGTGATCCGGAAGCCCTTCTGTGACATTGCATGTAATACCGAAGGGGGTGGAGCAGCTCCTGCTGTCATTACATGGACAACATGGGGAAGGGGAAGGATAGTATCTTCTTTAGGGGCATTAACAATAGTATTAAGAACCACAGGTGCAGCACAAAAGTGTGTTACTTTATGCTTGGCTATGGCTGAATAAACTGACTTAGCTGTGACCTGTACCGACAACCAAAAACAAAAATTTGCTATCAACGAGAACGATAACATGGAATATGTTCTACAGCAATTAGAAGCCAGGACACCTAAAGCTTACTGCATCACAGCATCAGGCGTTGGCACTCACCAAGTTTCCATAGAATGAATAAGAATGAGTTCAAAATAATCTTCCATTTTCATTTCCAAAACATTGTTAGTGTTTTCACTATTCTTCACAATCTATTGTCGTTTGGATTTATCATACTAGGAACTGTTCAATAAACATAAAAAGGTTCAAAATATTTTGTTGTTAATACCTGCCGGAGGCAAATACTTGTCCCACAGAGGGCAGCCAGTGCCCAAGTGTAACACCAACCATTGCAATGAAACATTGGCAGAGTCCAAAGATATATAGCTCCTTCATTCATACCCCACACTAAGCCTGCACTCAAAGACATGACATATGCCCCTCGGTGGCTCAAAACCACCCCTTTAGGACTTGCAGTTGTACCAGAAGTATAGCCTAGAGTAATGCTCTGCCACTCATCCTCTGGTGGTTTCCAAGCAAACTCAGGATTGCCCGTTTCCAAGAATTTCTCGTATTCGATGGCCCCTTTTGATAAAGCATATTTGAGTGCCTCCGGATCACAGCTTTCATCACCAATTACAATTAGAAGTGGGGGCTTGTAATGGCCATCACTCTTTTCAGCTAGAATTTTCAAAGCTTCTTCTGCTAAGGGGAAAAACTCTTGATCCACCATAACAACTGCAGATGACGAGTGACCGAGAAGAAATGAAATTGTTTGAGCATTTAGACGAATATTAACACAGTTCAGTACAGCTCCAGCCATGGGAACTCCAAAATGAGCTTCATAGATAGCTGGAATATTTGGTGCAATTATTGCTACCTAAATACAATATCCAAGAAACCAACCATTTATCATTCAGTTAACATCAATAAATCGCCAAAATAACTATCAGACATACTTTAACTAATAAACTTCCAAGATAACATATCAGACAGATTTCAAACCCTCTGGATTCTCGTAATTTCCGCAAGTCAAGATGAGAGCTCAAAAGGAACATGCGTCGAACGCTATCGACTACTTGTAGCGCAATCCTATAGAATTTCATGATGAATTTCAAAATAATTAAGATTACAGCTACAGACTGAATAGAGAAAGTTCAGTAATCGAATATTAGGAGTCATCAAATACCCGAAGCTTTGTTAAGTGTCATTAAAGCCTACAAACTTCACTGTTCCGACTTTCCACATCATAAAGTAGGCATGACAAGGCTAAAATCCGACCAACGCTTCATCACTTTATGCAAGAAAGGGGTTCCTATTTAGAACCTACTGCGATAATTCTCCTCCATGATCAAGTTGACTTTCATCCAAAAAGAAAAAAGATTCATCCAGCAATTACTTTCCACACGGCACTCGCCGATTCCGGATATTTCATGGAGGACAACCATCCGTCAAGGCCAGTCAGAAGAATCACTCTCGCAGCGACAATTAACAAGCAGCAAAAATGGAAAAAAACATAGAGGGAAACGAGAAGTACCGTATCTCCGGCGCCGATGGAGCGGTTTGAAAAAGCGGAAGCCAAACGGCGACAGCGTTGGTAAGTCTGAAGCCAGTTGTAGCGGCGAGATCCATGGACGATCGATAATCTGGATGGATGAACCAACGCGGCTCTCTCGATGAACCACAGCGGCGTCAAGGCGGTGTAGTTGGCGTCGTTCTTCGGCAGATCGTCGATGTCTCTGGCTCCGGCCATCGCTCGGCAACCGAGTTCCTCCTCTCTCTCTTGGGTATCTGTGCTTCTCTATCTAGCAACAAATGTCAGGCGGTGATGTAAGTGAGAAAAGGGGTGGAGCAGAATATATATATATATATATTATTATATATTCAGCGGGAACTGCAGAGAGAAGATCAACACATCGGACGGCTGGCGAAAGCCCAGTGTTTTGACACTGCCGCCCATCGGATTCTTTCTTTTCCTTTTTCTGATCATTTCATCGGACTGTCACATTGGAAGTGCATGAATTAATTTTTTTGGTTAAATCTTATTTTGGATAATTTGAATCGGGAAAATTAAAAAGATATTGTCTTTTTAGAAACTATTTAGGAAAATATTATTTTTTACCTATTTATAAAATATTGTTTTTTTTTAATAAGTCGAGAATCTTCGATCTTTCCACATTTGCACTCAAACTTTGAACCTTCGACCTTGCCCTAACATTATTATTGAGTCTGTTTAATTATCATTTCTAAAGACCTTCCTCATAATTATTTGATGTGGGAGAGAACGAAAGATCTTCCTCATCCGGAGACTTTCCGAGACCTTCCTCATAACACTCATAATATTTGATGTGTTAAAAATAATTTTGTATTGGGAGAGAACAAAGAGAGAGAGTAAGAGAGAGAGCGAGATTTGATAGAGCTAGATTTGAGAGAGAACGAGATTTGAAGAGAGCGAGAACGAGGATTTGAGAGAGCGAGAGCGAGATCGAGATTTTGAGAGCGGAGAGCGAAGATATCCGTACAAATTTCCCTTTTTTCTTTTTTTAATTATTACATATTCCAACTTCTTCTTTCTTTCTTCCTTTTTTTTAATTTTCTATTTTATAAAAACAATTTCTAAAATATTTTATTATTATTTATAATTTTTTTTTAAAAAAAAAAAAAAAAAAAAAAACTCCATTAAAATCTTGGTACCAAATGTGCAAAAGGAATCCAAGATCATTATTGTAAAATCTTTTAAACTATTTTGTGATTAAAATTTATGTTCTTTATATCAATAATACAGTCTTATTTATAGACTTACATGTGAAGGTTTTGAGTGTTGATTTGATTTATTATGTCCCCAAATTATTATCTAAAAATAGTAAATTTGAATATTGAAGTTTTTTTACCTAACTTTTTAGATTTGACTATCTGATGTTATTATTTATGTCAGTAACATTTAAAAGCTTCTATATCAAAATAATTGCTATTCATAATATATAAAAAGAATAAATTAAAAAAATAATATCTCATAAAAATAAAAAAATGTAAATTAAATATCTCATTTATATAAAAATAATTACAAAAATCAATGTGTCCCACAAAGCGGACGTCGTCGACTTCGAACTTGAGGTTGCTTGAGTTTTCTTGATGTTGCTCTGATACCTCTGCAAGCGCTTCATAATATAAATATTCATTATGCTCTCCACGACCCTAACCATGTCCATGCACGTATGAAGACAAAGGACCAGCCTCTGAGTCATAATGTCCTGAACCAAATGTTGGCATCATCATCATCGGACTAACATAATCAGTTTGACTCTGCATCTGCATCATAGGGGGCAACTATTCCACATTATGTCAACCTCATCAAACTCATTCTCTTCCCGAACAGGTCCTCTACGTCTAGGAGCTGGTGGAGAAACAATAGGCATATCGTACATATAATGAATTTCCTCCATATAGCTTTGGTTGTCATTACATATAGCAAGAACCTGGTTCGGATCATTCGCAACCTCACGGAGTCTACGATTGTTCGATCTCTGTGAATTATAAAACAATTAGACAATATTTAAAATAAATTTAAATTAAAAATAATTAGATAATATTCATTTACCAGATGACCCACAGTTGCTCTTGGACGAGTGATGTAGTGCCTTGTGATATTATTATACCAATGAATATATTCTGGAGTGACATCTGTATCAAACTGTTCAAGAGAAACCCCCACTGCAATAAACATTGCACGATAGTGCCATCGCACTACCAAATGTGCAACTTTTTCGGACCAATCTCCAATCCTTAGGTCAATATCATGCAGTACGGGTTCAGTATTAAAGGCGATAGGACATTCTGCTGAAAACCGAATTGTCTCATCACCCTATCAGAAAGATGCCACTCACCAATGTGAAAACATATGAAAGGACTCATCGTCCGCCATATGTTTTGACGATTCGTACAAAAATTAAGCAAAATATGCATAATAATTTTGTACGACTCCCAAATAACCTGAAACACAAAATATTATATTAGAGAATATTAAAAACAAATACAATAAAAATGTGTATAAAATAATCAATTAGGTTAAGTGTAATATACCTGTTTAGGTCAAAGCAGATCAAACATGTATCTATACTGGTTGACTACATGCGTGGCTGTTCTAGTCACACAAAATTTGTCTCTCCACCTAAATTTTTAAATTGAAAATTTAGAATTTAAATTAACTAGATGAGTGATATACAAATTAAATTGAATTAAAATAACATATCGAGAACCGTAGGCTCATCCAACTAACTAAGTGTCATTAACATGTTGTAGCTGTGGAGCCATTGTTGGAAATCGCTCCCAAGCCCATAGTTGTAAAAGTATGAGAGGCCCAGCTATCTCTCAAACCTTAGGTTTTGTTGCTTTGCATAGTTGTCTATACAACCATGATGCCAAGCATGCTCTACCCCACGAATACCGCCTCACATCATGGAGGCACACCCATCATTTGTAGTATATATGCTCGCGCATATCTTATGACGATTTCCTCGTCTGCATCATCTGTGAGCTCACAAAATTGTGTTCCTAACCATATTAAACTTACCCTCGATCCTTTAATCTTGTCGGCATTGGGGTCGCACCGAGGTACAGTTGACAAACTTCTAACCAGTCATCGTACATCACTCCAGTGACTGGCTCACCGTCAACAGGTAATCCCAACAACACTTCTATATCTTGTAGAGTGATAGTGCACTCTCCAACAGATATGTGGAATGTATGCGTCTCGGGTCTCCATCTTTCGACCAAGGCTGTGATCAGATGCCAGTCCAACTGAATAAATCCTAATCTAGCAACCCCATAGAATCCAGATGTGTGCAGTAGTGGTAGTATTCGAGGGTGGAGCAGGATAGTGCGCTAGAGAACTGCCTCTCGACGCCTGAAAAATATTTCTCCAGTATTACGATCTCGCCATACAACAGATGATCGATGAATGGACTAGTCGTACAAAACATCGGGATCAACAAGTCATGGGTTTAAAGCCATGATCTGAAAAAAAATATATATTTCTCAATTAAAAAAATATTTGTTTCTCAATTAGGAGAATAATGTACAACTTAATTAGAAGAATAATGTACAACTTAATTAGAAGAATAATGTACAACTTAATGTTGGATTTTATGTCCTAAAACTCGTAGTTTGTAAATTAATAAATATATTCTATTTTGTTTTTCGATAAAGTTGTTATTGAAATTGTAATCTTGAATCCAATAAACTAAGGTTCCGAGGCTATTTAATATAATTTGAACTTTATGTAGTGACATAAATGTGGAT
>NC_052349.1:20084391-20108141 GCF_009727055.1 Benincasa hispida
ATATCTATAGTAAGAGGAGTGCAACTACGGAACTTTAGTGGAATGACCCGTTAGTTAACGAATGTTGATTAGCTCCGTCTAAAGAGTTTAGCTAGCTAATCTTAGATCGTTGGAGCCCATGATCTATAGGTCCATTAGGTTCCCCTACTAGCTCATATGGAATAAACTTAGACCAGTATGATAGAATAATTTGAATTGTTCAAATTAGATAGAGAGAGAGAAACCGACAAGTATATGTGATATAGTGGTCGGGTTTTTTTTAGCTTAGAGATACAGTTTTAATATTTAAATGTGATTTAAATATCAAGAATATGAATACGTTCATATTCGGAAGTTCGAAAATGATGGAAATGGTCAAAGTTGTAAAAAGTCAAAGAGTTGACTTTTGACTTTGAAAAATCAAAATTTTGATCGACCTTATATTCAAATGTGATTTGAATTTCGAGAAAATGAATACGGATTCATGCTCAGGAGGTCAAAATTAGTCAACACGGAAAAAATCATAAAAAGTCAAAATGTTGACTTTTTGGTCAAAGTTTTACTTTGACCAAATGACTATTTTGCCCTTTGACTATAGTTAGTGGGAAAATCCAAAATTTTATTGGATAATTCCACTACCAAAATAGTAGGCTAGGTGTTGGCTTATAGTGGAGACATTAAGTCCACTAAGTAAGTTGATTCTAGGTGTTGGATTTTTGTGAAGTTTTTTCATGCAATTATTGCATGCCTTTTTTCTATAAATTGGGCTTTTCAATTTAGTTAAAAGACTTTTGCCATTTTGAAAATTAGTTTTTTCATATTTGGGCTGGAAAATTACAACTTTGTGAAAAACAAAGGAAACACCCAAACCTACTCAAAATTTCATTCCTTATTTTCATTTCTTTTCTCTCTCTCGGTTCTCTTCATCCACCAGGTCCCACAACTCGGCTCTGAGTCTAGAGGATAGTAGATCAATTCTAGTGGTGGTCCAAAAGAGTTCGGGTCGAGATTCGACGAGGAAAAGCGTTGTTCAGGAGCTTCAAAGGTAGCATCTCATCATTTTTAATCACTGTTTTCCCTTCAATTGTATGCTATTATCCTTTAATTTAGAAGCAATTAGAGTGTAATTAGGTCCCAATTCTGCTGCATATGTCTCGTATTCCATCATGTGGTATCAGAGCATGCTAGAATTACTCTCAATTGCTTTTGATGGGTGTTTTTTTTTCCTATCTATTCAAATGTTGAATGAAATGGGGACTAAAGTGGGTTTATTATGATTTTGGCATTTTTTCTCTTTAAATTTCTTGTGAAAATTTGTAATTGCTCACTTGTTTATGAGCATTAATGTGTGAAAAAGGGTCTGTAAATTTGTTGGAGTCATTAGAGTTGAAATTAGGCTGTAATTTCTTGATNAAACTTCAACCCTCGACAACCCTGATTTACGTATTGTTTCCAACTTTTCTTTGTTTGTCGAGTTCTCAACTTTCAACCTCTACATTAGTCGAATCCTCAACCCTTGACTTCTAACATCGAACTCCCAAAACAACAATATTTCTCTAATAAGTTTCAAAACAACAATATTTCTCTAATAAGTTTTGAAAACAACAATATTAATATTAAAGGTCCAATTTGAATCTGGTTCTATTTTGATCTCTATCTTTTAAAAAATAACTATTTTAGTCATGAATTTTTAAAAAATATTTATTTTGATTTTTATTATTAAGATTTTGTTAGTCCTATATGAAATTAGGTCTAGCATGTGTTGAATAAAATAAAAATAAAGTAAAATACCAATAACCAATACGACAAAGTACTAAATAATCAAAATTTTAAATGCAAACTAAATTAGAAAATCACCTATTTTAAAATTGAAATCCTACATTTTTTTAACATGATTAATTTATTTGACAGCCTGATCATTTTAAAATACAAGCTAGTTGTAAGTATTTTGGATTAGAATAAATATTTTTTAATTTAGAGGTCAAAATAGAAAAAACATATTTTTTTAATATAATCTTTTAGGTTGAAATTCCAATTTAGTTTTATCATACATTTTTTAAGTTTAGAAAGTTAAAGGTTTAAAAGTGAAATTAATCCTATCCTTTTATGGAATTTTTTTTATTAATAATATTTTTCTAATTTATTATAATTAAATTTGAAACTAATTAAGAAAATAAATCTTACATATATGATGCATACACTACAGAAAAAAAAAATCCTATGAAATCCCAACAATACAAAATTTTGAACAAATCTCTTGATTTACATGGTCCGATCCTATCTTAAAGATATAAATCTGAAAGTTGAAGAACTATACTGAAAAATCATAAATGTAGTAAACTATTCAAAAGAAAACTCATTTGGAAAAGAAAGTTGAAATCAAATTGAAATTACTATTAGAGAATTCCAAAAATAAAAAGTTTTAATTATAAATTTAAAACCAATTTAAAATATCATTTGGAATCTAAAATAAAACCAATTTGAAAGTCATTGGAAAAGGCAAAGTAAAATCAAACTGACATTTTATCTTTAAATTCCCAATTAAAGTCAATTTAACACTTTCTGAAAAATTTGAAACTAAAACTAATTTGAACATCAATTAATAAATTCAAATTAAAATTGAATGGAAAAATTATTTGAAATTCTCATGGAAGTCTCAAAATCCAAATTCAAATTTAAAATAAAATAAAAATTCATTGACAAATGATCAATTAGCTACGAGATTGAAATACTTTTAATGTAACACCCTGAATTTCTATTATTTATGTTATTTCAGTAATTTTTATTAATTGAGGGAATTTTTGAAATTTTTGGACGTAAGTGTAATTGCGGGAATTTAATTATTGACGTTGAAATTATTAAATTTGGAAATTAATTGATTGATGTTGAAATTGTTCAATTTGAAAATTAATGACATGAATTAATTTCATTTTGAAAGGAATGGGTGTTTCAATTTAATAGTTTAATCGGAGGGAAGTTATAGAAATTGGACTTTTAATATCACACAATTTTTTTTTTTTTTTTTTAGAATATGTGATAATATTATACAATAACAAGAGGATCCCACAGCCCGAGATCTAGGCATCAAAGCAACAAAGCACAAACAAAGACAAGACATCAACAAAGACAAGACATCAAAACCAAAACAAAGCCAACAGGATAAGACCAGAACAAAACCAACACATAGATGCAAACTCGTAAACCACCAGGAGGAAAGGCAGAGAAACGAACCCAAAACCCCACAAACTAGGGGCTATAGCAAAACAGAGAACAATGTGAAGTTCAAAAAGAAAAAACATCCGTACACACACTAGATAAGACCAAGAAGGTCAACTCGCCAGGAAGTAGCATGAGCACGAACCGTAGAGACCATAAGGTGAACCAGCGCAGACACCAACCTCGGTCAACCTCCATGCAGCCGCCGATTACGCTCCTGCCAGATGTAGTATATGGATGCACACCAGAAAACACGGAATAACTTACTATGTACCCCCTTACCCGACCCCACTCGGCACAACCAACTTAACTCTACATCCCAACCAGCCACCCGATGCATCAAACCTAACTGATGCAACACACTATACTACACCTCTCTCCCAAATCCACACTCAAAAAATAAATGATCTCGCGACTCCACACCTCCCCCACACAGAAGATACCCCCTTTGACAACACACCCCAACTCCTCAACCAATCTCGCGTACCCAACCTGTCCCTCACTGCTAACCACGCACAGAAGGAGTGACGCGGAATACCACCCCCGCCCACAAAATACCAGCCCAAGACACTTTAGGACGATGAGGACGTATACTCTCCCAAGCACTAGCGATAGAAAATTGACCACTAGCATCCGATACCCAAACCCAATAATCTTCTCCCCTCACCCTAGGCCCCACTGCCTGGATAAAACCCCAGATCTCAAGAAGCTCCCAAGACACTGTAGGCCACCTCCAACCTCTCTCACCATCCAAGAACTCCGACAACCGTGCTTCCAAACTACTCCTTGCATCATGAACCACCGTAGACCCGTATGAATCTAAAATCGCGCCCCCCGGTAGCCAAGGATCCCACCAAACAAAACAAGACCGTTCATCGCCAATCATCAAACGAACCAGATGCTTGAATCTATCTCTACTTCGCAAGATAGCCCTCAAGCACCAAGACCTCCCAACCTCACTTTGAACAGCCCACAACGACTGCCCATACAAAATTAATGTCACACAAATTTAATTTGAAATTAATTTCAAGAATTAATTTCAAAGGAAGGGGGCTATGTCACACAAATTTAATTTGAAATTAATGTCAAGAATTAATTTCATTTTGGAAGGGGGTTATGTCACACAAATTTAATTTGAAATTAATGTCAAAAATAATTTCATTGTGGAAGGGAGTGAGTTAAATTCTTTGTAAATTGAAAATTTTACAGGAGAAAAGGATTAAAAGTTGGAAGCAGGGTCTGATTGAAGGAAGATTTTGGAGATTGGAATCTTGAAGGTGGTTGTTGTTCAGGCTTCGTTGGGGAATTGAATTCAAAGATTGATTATTGAAGACTGCCGCTTAGATCGATATTTGAATCTAGTATTGAGGTAAGTAATCTTACTACTGGAATTGCCCACGGGCCAGACTAGATATATGTTAGCATAATAGATGAATGTCAGAATAGAACGATAGCAGGATAAACGGATAGTATAGTATGACCGATATATGTTCTTGTATGAGAATCTGAAAGATCTATTTGTGTATGTAGATGATACTTGATTCACTGAGGTTGTATTTGATATGAGGATATTGAGGCATATATGCATGTTGTATAGCCATGATGTTGAGGTGTATATGTATGTTATAAAACCATATTATGATAATTGTGATGTTGAGACTATGATAGTATCTATACTGATTAGTTAGATACCCACCAGGAATTGTGTTTCCTATGGGATTCACCAGATATTGTGTTTCTTTCGGGATTCACCAGATATTGTGTTTCCTTCAAGATTCACCAGATTATGTTTCTTTCAGAATTCACCATATATTGTGTTTCCTTCGGGATTCACCAGATACAGTGTTTTCTTCAGGATTCACCAGATTGTGTTTCCTTCGGGATTCACCAAATATTGTGTTTCCTTCAGAATTCACCAGGGGTTGTGTTTCCTTGGGATTCACCAGAGGTAGTGGGCATACTTAACTATAGTAGGATAAAAACCAGATTTTCATGTATGTATATGTCCGATGAGGACTAGAGCAGTTTTTATGTTCCGCCAGAGGTAAATATCTAGAGGACATAGATACCTAGCCCGACCCCAATAGTGGGGTTATTTACTGCTTTCTCGTGTTGTTGTTTCAGGTAAAGGTTAGATGCACCAACGATTGACAAGCGGAATTCGTGATCGAACCACTGGGACCAGTTTTATTCTTCTACTATGAGATTTAGATTTCTTTTCATGTTTTGCTTAACTTTCAGTTTTGATGTTTGAAACTATTAAGAATTGTTTTCAGACTTATTTATTAACATTTATGATTTATGGGTATCCTATTGTTGTTTTTAATATTTGAATTTAATGAAGAGCTTTTGAACTTACCTTATTTATTTAATATTTATTTCACCGGTGTCGTTTTAAGTTTCATGCATGCATGTATTTAGTAATGGTCTAGCTTGAGTCCTAAGGGGTCGAGTCGTTACATTTGATGAAAAAATATTTTAAATGACAAAACTACTGAAAATATTTATAATTAATAGCAAAATATCATTATCGTAGATAAATCGTGGATATTTTACTATTAATTGTAAATATTTTGGTTATTTATTTATTTATTTTATATTTAAAAGCGGCTTTACTTTTAAATCCCGAATCAAAATCAATTTGAAATTCATTTCGACAATTTGGATATTGAGAACCATTTAAGATAAACATGTAAACATGAATTCTTTATTTGCTTTTTTATTTTAAATAAAATGGAAAGATATAAATATAGAATAAATAAAATAATGGTGGGCCCATCACTTTACCAGATTTTCTCTCCTAACCTTCCCTTCATGGGTCTGCCATAATCTTAGGTCTCCTAGTTCTCTCCTCAATCTATAACACAATTGAAATATATTAACATGACACATTTTTCATAATTAGACATATAAAGAAAAAAAAAGTCTAAATATATTTCATTTAAGAAGCATTCAAATTCAACCAACAATTTCTAGAAAAAAACTACAATTTACTAGTTTTATTAGTTTTTTACGAAGAAAATTCACATATAAAAAAATGTCAAACTATTTACAAAAGTCGCAAAAAAATATTGATAGACATCTATCAATAATAGAAACTAATAGAAGTTTAAAATAATTAAATTTTGTTATTTTATGTAAATAGTTTTTTTTATTTATGAAAAAAATCTTTTATTATTATTATTATAAAAAGAAAGAGCTATAATTCAAAAGAAATTTATGTTTGCTTTCTCCCCTTTTATCATTATTTTCATATTTTTATATAAATATTTTGATTTTCAATGAAATTCAAAAAATAAAAATTAATTGGTCATCAAATGGCAACATATGCCACTAGCTTTTTCACCTTTTATTATCAAATTTCTTATTATTTCCTTTCTCAAAAAACTACATATGTATCCAAGTAAGGATAGTTTAATTGGCATTCAAGCGCGATAGTATCACTAGATCTATAATTCATATTTTATATACCTTACGAAAAAACCATAATAGTTAAAATAAATTTAAAAGTTTCACATAAAGTGAGATTCAAGTTTTTCTATAAAAGTACGACAATAGACTTATTCAAAATTCAAACTCACCTCTAAATTGAATCCATAAGTTTCTTATAAGTTAATTTAGTTATATCTAGAGGAAGAGAGGTAGATTAAATGAATGTAACAATGAGCATCCAAAAAAGATAAAGAAAACAAAATGGAAGGTGCTTTGTTTTGTTTAAACTTTAGGTAAAAAGTCCATCTTTCCCTCTAAATTTGTTTGATTGTATGAAATTTTATTTTAAGCTTTCAATTTTATAAGAACTAACCTAAGGTTAGATGATGTTGCAATTTTAACTTTAAATTTTAAAATGTTTTCAACTTTTGTTGTTGGACGCATTTTTTTTTAAATCATTATATATATATATATTATATATATATATATAGTTTTGTCCGACCTCTTTTTATTACTTTGAAATTAAGTTGTGAATTTTTCATTTTTTTTTTTTTTGTCCTTTTTATTTGCTAATTAAAACCTAACTTCATTTGTAAAGTTTTGGTCACTTTTTTTAAATAACTTATTTAGTTAGGATAAAAGAAAAAAATAAATGTGGAAAAGTTTTGAATTTACTTTTGGTTGCCAAAAAGTTGTTCTTCCTTTTTTATTTTAGTTTATGTTGACAAAATCTCAAATTGGAAATAAAATTTAATTAAAAAGATAAAGACAATTATAGAAATATTTTGGATTTTATAAAGGAAAATTATTTCAAATGGTAAAACTGTTGAAAATATTTACAAGATGTAGCAAAATTTTAGAGCTATCAATAATAGATGTTGATAGACACTGATAGACTTCTATAGTTCTATTAGTCTTATCAGCTTCTATCATTGATAGTTCTAAAATTTTGCTATATTTTAGTTCATTTATCTATATTTAAAAACAACTCTTTTATAAACTTATTTTATCTTCAAAAACCTAGTTAACCTCCTTCAACCCTAATTAGTAATCCCCTTTCTCCAACCACATAGAGCCTCCATCCACAACAACCTTAAAATCCCCATTTTCTCTTAAAAAAATCATAACTAGCCACCATTCCACCAAGAAACCTACAGAGCAACAACACCCATTTTATTCTCTTTTAGCACCCCTTAATTCTCTATCTTTCTCACAAAAACTTTCTTATAAATCAAGAATCCAACACACAACAAGAAAACTACTTAGTTGGAGGTGCATTTGGTAGGGTTTTGGTCCCAATGATCCACACTTCAAACAAAAAAAGAGTTTAGTGTGTTTGGAACATTTCTTTCTTTTTTTTTTCTTTTTTTTTTTTAATTTAATTTTCTTCAAGTTCCAAGCAAAATGGCTAAATGATTAAATATTTTGTTTTTGTTTTTGTTTTTTTTTCCTCCATTTTTCATTTTCTTATAATTATTTCTTTATTATCTTGTGAGCTTCTCTTTTATTTATTTATTCATGTATATTGCTCACATCTTGTTGTTTACTTTTTTTACTCATTATTTGTTCTTACTTTTCCTTTCTTTTTCTTGTAAATTTCTTTCCTAATTCATTTTACTTATAGATTTTGTTTTACATTCATATATGCTTACTTAAATGTTTGGTTTTTCTTTGGGATCCATTTAATATATTCCAGTTACTTAAATTTGTTAATATTTTAATTCATTTTTACTAAAAAAAACATCCTCCACCAATAAATTCTAGAAATATTTGGGAGTCCGACTTTCCAGAATCTCAAGGTAAGGAGTTTGATTCTTTGAGAATTCGAGATTGATCTCCAATATGTTTTATTAAATTTTTAACCCTTGTAAATATTATTGTTTGTTTGTTTATTTTTTAAAATACATCATTATTAAATTGCATATTTTGCACATGTAAATTTACGTATTAAAATAGTGTTAACTCTTTAGTAATGTTCATTAAATAAGTTTTAATTCTTTTTCTTAAAAAAAATGTTTTCAAAAGCATTTTCTCTTAAATTTCCTACCATAGAATGTAGACGTATTTGGGAATTCGATCTTCTAGATTATTGTGGTGAGATTTCGTGATATTTGGGAGTCCTAGATTTTGGGCCAAGAGAAAATGAATTTAATTAAAATCTTTTATTAAAAGGCAGTCTAGGATGTATTTGAGAAATTGTAATATTTTCTCATATTCTTGAGGTGAATAGTTTTTCATAATTTCTAATATAGCCTAATTGATGGAATTTCCACTTATTATATGAGAACTAGGATGGGCAAAAATCTCTGCGAGTCCCCACCCCGACCGGGGTTGGAAATCCACAATTTGACGGGGATCAAATCAAAGATTATAATCGCGTCTCCGGTCAGGGATGGGAGGGTATTCCCACCCGTCCCCATCCCAACGGCCGATTAACTTTTTTTTTTACTATATATATTTATTTTTTTAATTGCAAATATAATTACAAATATATATATATATACATACGGGGAAGGGTCCCCGTGGGGACCTGTTTCCTCAGTGGGGATGGGGAAATATCCCCGTAGAGACGGGGATGATTTTTTTTAAAAGAATATTTTTAGTTCAAGATTAAAATTTGACCATCGTTTTTTAACTGGTGTTGTGGGGTGCTAACACCTTCCCCATACACAAGCTACTCCTGAACTTAATTTAGTTTCGCAAACCATTTTTTCTTTTTAATTAAATTTTTTTTGTTTTACCTCGGTGTCCAATCACACCGTAAAAATTGTCGACCGCTCCGCATCGTCTCAAGTCCATTGCGATAATATATATGTATGTATAGTTTTAATGAATTGTAAAATATTTATTTATTGTACAAAATCGATAAAAATAAAAAATAATAATAATAACATGATATTTAGACTTCCTTTGATAACTATTTTGTCTTTTGTCTTTGGTTTTTGAAAATTAAGCCTATTTCCTCTCCATTTCTTACAATGGTTTGAATCTTTAAGTACAATAGTTGAATTCTTAATTAAATTCTAAAATACAAAAATAATTTTTTAAAAACTACTTTTTTTTCAAAAATATGGCTTGGTTTTTCAAATAATTGGTAAAAAGTAGATAACCAAGGAAGAAATTTGGAGTAAAAACGTCTATAGACTTAATTTTAAAAAACTAAAAACAAAAAAATCAAATGGTTACCAAATGGGGTCTTAGTTTTTGGTTTTTAGTTTTTTAAAATTAAGCCTATAAATATCATTTCGTCTAAATTTATGTCAACTACTTTTTACCTATGTTTCTAAAAATCAATCAAAATTTTGAAAAATAAAAAAAATTAGTTTTTGTTTTTAAAATTTTACTATGAATTCAACTCAAAAAATGTAAACTGCTATAAAAAAAAAAAGGCTTAATTTTCAAAAACCGAAAACAAAAAATG
This sequence comes from Benincasa hispida, assembly GCF_009727055.1. Lineage (NCBI taxonomy): Eukaryota > Viridiplantae > Streptophyta > Magnoliopsida > Cucurbitales > Cucurbitaceae > Benincasa > Benincasa hispida. Next base: position 20,094,440 of record NC_052349.1, read on the forward strand.
AAGGTTCCATTTGGTATGCATTTGATTTTTTTTTTATTTGATTTTTTTTTTTGTATTTGAAAATTAAGTCTATAAACATTACTTCCATCTCTAAATTTATTCTTTTGTTATCTACTTTTTACCAATATTTTAAAAAATCAAGCCAAAATTTAAACACTAAAAAAAAATAGCTTTTAAAAACTTATTTTTATTTTTAGAATTTGGCTAAGAAGTTAACAATTGTATTTAAAGAAAGATGCAAAAAATTGTAAGAGATTGGGAGAAGACAGGCTTAATTTTCAAAAACAAAAAACAAAAAACGAAATAGTTACCAAAGGGGCCAAAATGTTTACTAAACGGGCCTAAAATTTTGTAAAAGTTTGGTGTTTTATTAAAGTTATTTGATGGCTCATTTATTGTTCGAGATTGTTAGACACCAAACAAATAAATTTATAAACCGCTCTTAAGAACTTGTACTAGTGGAGATAGGTTGTCTCCACGGGGAATCTTGAGATATTAAAGCCTATTGATGAATTCGAATGGTCACATGGGGTTTGTTGGTGGTTTTATTTGCAATTGAATTTAAATAGCATGAATTTAAAAGTGTAACTCAATAATTAATTCAATTAAAAGGCCAGCTCACGGATTCAGAATCCACCCATTTACTTGATTGATCACCAAACTTCTAAATCATGCAATGCTTGCTTGTTTTAATCTAAGCTCATGTGCCTAGAAGACTAAAGCTACATGCCCTAATGTGTTGATAAATTTTTTAATAACTTAGATGTTCAACTAATTGGGTTCATCAGTGTCAATATCAACATTAAGCCAGTAATCTAGCTAAGTTTTTAATAACCTGGTTAGCCTAAGTTACCAACTGATTCGTTCTTGAAATTAGCTAATCATGCAATGTTTGTGAAAAGATTATTCTAAACAACCTAAATTCACACCCAAACATGCTTTAACCCTTCATTTGATATTAGAAACACATTAGGTGCCTTCCTATTCTCTAGCAACCAAAGAATAGATGAGAATGGACCAAAAACCCATAAATTCCATGCATAGAAATTTATTCACCATTCAAGAATAGATAATTAACAACAAGTATACATCAAAGAAGTTAAAATTCAAGTCTTCTAACCATGATATAGTGGGTTTCAATCCTACCCTAAGCTAGAAGTACTTACTAGCTAGCCACTCATAATGTGGCAAGATGAGTTTTGAAGTTGAAATAAATGAAAATACAGAAAGATAGGTGTTGGGAATGAAGAATTATAGAGAATTTAAGGCTAGAACTACCAAAGTTACGAAATGACCTAAAACGGCTAAAATATATTTATATAAAAGGCATGGCATCGTGACATTGAGGTGCAGCATCGCACGCTCTCTCACTTTGCCCCAGACCCTAGCGTCGTGTCGTAGCGTCTGGGAGGCACTGCGATGATTGGCACGCCCGTCACCTTCTGTCAAATTCTGGAGCGTTGTGGTACTCCTCAATGGATTCAATGAAAACAAAGTTATATTTCATGATTTCAAATATATGCTTGGTAGTTGATTTGGAAATTTAATTATCTTAAATTATTATTTTAAATGTGTTTGATACTATACTTATAAACCATAAAATTAATTGTAATTAGCCACTAAATATTATGTTAACTATAAACTATAAATAATTAATTTATAAACATATTTTATGTTAAAAAAATTGACTATTATTGTATAATATTATATAATTTATAATACATATTTTAGTCTTAAAAAAATTAATTGATTTATAACACGACATACTATATTTTTAAGCAGTTTTATCTTTATCTAACTCAATTTTCACTTTAAAATTTAAAATTTGAAATTTGAAATTTGAAATTTGAAACTTGAAATTTGAATGCACTAAAATCATAGAAAATATTGTTTTCAGAATGGATTACAAAATTCAAAGATGATTTTCGAAAACATAATTGACCTGTGAATTACATATTTATTAAACTCGTTGACTTTGAAAATATAAAACAAAATCTGAATTGCTATGAAATATATGCTTAATAATTCACTTGTTAAAGCCCAGGTTAGAAAAACCTCCAGAATTATTATTATCATGATAAAAAGATGAAAAAAAACAAATTACAAAAAATCACCTATAGAACTAGTTGCAATTATATCTTTAACCCTCAAAATTATATAAATATTAAAATTAAGTCCACTTAAAATTCAAATTTATATAATTGTATAAATTGTAACCGTATAAGTTAATTAATTATCATCTTTTTTTAGAGGTATTTTTGCACTTTGTTATATAAAAAAAAAGTTGCAATCTGCCAAAATTGACTTTTTCGACCTTTATACCAATTATAATTATTTTTGTTTTATTTCTGAAACAACCCACGATGATTTCACTTTTTATTTCTATGTTTTTTCAAAATTTATGTTCTCTCAATCTTTCTATTACAGTGGTCTAAAAGATATTTAAATTTCTAATTAAATTTTAAAAACAAAATAAAATTTTGAAAAACTTATTTGATTGTCCTATGGTTTTTTATTTTTAAAAATTAAGTTTATAAATATTACTACTTTTGTTATGTATTCTACTTTTATAAGTGTTTTAAAAACCCAAATCAACTAATCAAGTGTCAAAATAAACATAGTTCAATTGAAATCAAACATATATTATTGATCTAGAAGTCAAATATTCAATTCTTCACCCCACTCATCAAAAAAAGAAAATCCTAGTAATTCACATATTTGTGTTAGAAAGAATAAAGATAGTTCTAAGGATTTTGGTGTGAAAATTAACACGATTTCAAAAACAAAAATATGGTCATGTTTGGTAATCATTTCGTTTTTTGTTTTTGACTTTCTAAAATTAAGTCTATTTTCTCCCTATTTCTTAGTAGGATTTGCATTTTCCTTAAATACAATGGTTGTATTCTTAGCCAAAATCTAAAAACAAAAATAAGCTCTTAAAAGCTACATTTTTTTTTTAGTTTTCAAATTTTAGTTTGGTTATTTAAACCAGTGATAAAAAGTAGATAACAAAAAAATAAATTTGGAGGTGGAAATAGTATTTATAAGTTTAATTTTCAAAAACAAAAAACTAAAACCAAAAGATTATCAAACGAGCTATAGCTTTTCTTTTTTCCAATCTTCTTTTCTTATTACTCAAACAACGTGTAAACCTTTTTCTTTTTATAATTGTGACGTAGGAGAATCAAACATCTAACTTCGAGATTGAACTTCTTTTTATAACTGTGATGTAGGAGAATCGAATATCTAACTTTGAGATTGATAGTTCAACCCCTATACTCATTTTGGCAAGCAACTAATGGAATTTAAATCTCATGTGTGTGTTTTCATTTTTTTTTTTTTTTTAATTTTCAAACGTTTAGATTTCCACAAATCATTTTTTTAAAATTAATATTATTTTATTGTTTAAAAAATGAAGGAAAAAAAAAACAAACTTTGGCATTTTAGAGGGAGTTTGGTCTTTTGTGTGTGGAGGATTAAATTACAATCTCAATGGGTCTCATCCACCGAAAAATGCTGTCACACCAGCCTATCAACTTGGCCAATGGGAGAATTTCAATTATGTCATCTAGATCTAGTCATTTTAAAAGCCACATACTATTTTGTCCAATTGAAGAATTTCAATTATCCTTTTAAATATTGGAGAATTTCATCCATTTGAATGAATGGGAGAATTTTAACTTTACAAGTGAACGGGACAAAATAATAACATACATTTATTAAACAGGAGATCTTTTGTTTTTTTTTTTTTTTGTTTTTTTTCTCTAGATTTTAAAGTCTTATTCCCAGAAAAAAAATATAATTTTGATAGTTGAAGTTTAACTTTTAATTTATATTTGATCTTGAATTTTTAAATTAAACACTTTTAGTTCATAAGATTTAGAAAATTATTTTAAATAATTTCAAATCGTTAGTTCAATTAAAAGAATGTTGACATGACACTTATATGGTTGACTAGGATGTGATGATATGACAAAATTTAACTTAAATGGCAAAGATATATGAAGTACAAATATATTTTCTTGCTGAGTGGGATGATTGGCGTGACTATCTTCGAAAAAATTTCATACACCACGGTAGTATGAACAATTTTTCATATTATCTCCACTTATCGTGTGTCACATTGACGCATTTTTAAAAATAAGATATGACCCACTAACATTAATATGAGGTTCTCAAATATTTATAAAGATAAATTTATACTATGAACAAAGAGAGTATGCTACTCTCATACTACTAGAAAATTTTTCGCAATCTTCCCCATCTCTCTCTCTCTCTCTCTTTTTTTTTTTTAATTTAATTTAATGGAATGGAGTTCATTACAGTTCTATTAGTAAGAGCCTCATCCATGAAGGTCGACCTTTTAGATTGAGGAATATTCTAGGGCGACAAATGATATCCCCAATCTCTTGATTTCAAATACATTTTGGATCATCGAAATGGAATAAGATTATTGAGAATCTAATTGCCATGAGATTTATTGATAGGGTTTGTGTTTGAATAAACTTTTTATGTTTATATCAATTATCCTTTTAAATATTGGGTTGAGTTGGATTGGATTTGATGGTTTCTTAATTAGTATTTTAGAGTGTCTTTGTCTTATTATATAACTTCTTATGATTATTTTATTTTGTAAAAAAATAAAATTGCATTTAGTTATTAAAAAAGGAAAATGCATTTCATAGTTACATGATTTGAACCCAAACTAAAAACTTTCTTAAAAAAACTTAACTCATAACTTACTTCCGAAACTTGAAAAATATTAATTTCAATTCTCCCAACCCCAAATTTTATTCTACCACCTTGCTCGACTAAGTTGCAACTTAACCGAAGTATTCTATTCTTAAAAAAAATTAACCCAACCCAAACGGAGATTTTGCTCAATCCAACACAACCTTTATGATTCAAGTGGGATTCAGGTCGTTGGATTTTTTAAACACCCTTACAATAAAGTTCTATGTTATCATAATGATATGATCTTCTTATATACATTGACATTATGGCCTCGTGACTTTACTTTTAATTTCAATAAAAAAAATTCATAGCCAGTGTGAGACATTGTCGTGTTTCCAACCATTACTTCTCCTGTTTCAGCTCAATATAAAAAATTCAGCTGAAGAAATACACACAACACAATATAATATGCAACATGCATAATACAGAGAATGTATTTATGTTACTCAAATGGTTCACATTCCGAACTTGGAGAATACATTAATTAATGACTATAAAAACTCAAATGAAACGTCAAAATTTAGAACAAACAGAAGGAAACATTAATAAACATCAATTGGATATACACAATGAGAACTCACACAAAAAATAGTATATGTATCTTGAATTCTTTCTTTCCCTTCAATTCAATAGCTTTATACATCACAAAACATCTTAGTTTGACATCCAATTATTCATATTCTTTCATTCTCCAGAGAGAATCAGATCAAGAATAAGTTGATTGAGACAAAGACGAACCTCAAGAAGATGACGAGGATGAAGAAGATGATGACTCAAAAGGTTCCTGCTCGGCACAGCTCAGGACTTCATGGGGTCCGGCTTCTTCTCGACCAATGCCCATTAGATCGAGGTAATGCAAGTAATGGGAGATGGGGTTGTTCATGGAGTCAACTTCACCCTGCCCACACGCAGCATCGCCATAGAGGATGTTTATGGTAGTGCCAAAGCCAGGCAGTCGCTTGGCCAGTGTGTCGTTCTTTGTCGGTTTCCATTTGCCTACAAACACATCATGTGCTGAGGGCTGGTTCTTCTTCACTGGGGTCATCCACCTCCAAATTGCAGCCTGAAATGCTAGAGTGGCATTGTCTTCAATGTACTCTGGATGGTCCAATAGATTAACATTCAAGGCTTCTCCTGTTTTTCCATAGTTGTAGTTCCTGTCAATTGGAAAGTCCCACATTTGGCACAAGGTAGTTCAATAAGGTTCAACAACAAATTTGGTCTACGAACTTTCATAGTTACATCTATTTAGTTTCTAAATTATAAATTTTGAACTTTGAATTATGATTGAGTTCATATCTTTAACATCATTCGCCAAATGATGACATAATATGAGTGTTGAATAAATTTAACAATTGGATCTATCTAGTCTCTAAACAATGTTAAAACTTCTATGATGTTTCCAGCTGCTAAATTGTGTTTCTACAGTCCTTGACATAATATGTCATGTTGATTGAGTGCCAACATGGTAGATAGAGATTAGAAAAAGTACAATAAAATAAAACGATAAATGCAACTCTACTCTCATTTCAAACCAACTTACTACATAACCAACTTATTACAAATATATTTTTGTCAGACCAGCTTGTGTACACATCTAACTACAACCACATCATGAGTAGTAATTCATAAGGTGAATAGATGACTACTATGACTTTGACCCATTCCTTTTAAGCCATTTATTATTTACATGATTTTGTTTGACCACTAGACCAATCTATAGTAGAGGTGTAAGTTGTTTAGTTTGGCTTGGTTTGACTGTCAAATCAAAACCGAACCGTTTAAATATATGCAAGAGAATAAATGCCAAACCGAACTGCCTAGGAAATACAACCACACCGATAACAAATGGTTCAATCAGTTTGGTCTGACCGGATCGCTGTTTGATACTAGCCCGGCGCAGTATTGCAGGTGTTCGGGCGTGGGCCTAAAAGATGACTGAAAAGGAGGGATGATAATATATAAACAAAACATTGCATTTTCCATGCTTCGAACTCTCGAACACTTTGATATCTACTTTAAATTTATACTATAGCTATCATCGGTCGGTTCAGTTATTTTGGGTTTAGTCTAAAGAAAACTTGAAACGCACCAAGAATATTTGGTTTTCTTTATTTCAAAATTGAAAATTGGCAACCCGAACCGACATCAATTTTGGTCGGAAGTGGTTTGTTCGATTTTTCTATTTTCATTTGCACCCATAATCTACCGTGGTTGCAACTTAATGAATCGATTATACAGCCCAAACTACATTATTTTGGCAAACCATCCACTTTTCTAAGAGTTGGGTTGTTGGGCGAGAAAAGTGAAGATCTGGCCATAATAATAGATGCGATAAGTTATAAAATGCGATAATTTTCTTTGACGTAAGCAGAAGGAGATTAAATTTCGTATATGGGGACGGATCATCAACGGTTAAAATCCTTCTGTCATCCTTACCCCCAAAAAAGAAGAAAAAGCTCCTTTTCTAATCCATTTGTCTACCGTATTCAAACTCTAGAAACACGACCATCAAACTTCGGTAAATAACCTTCCATCAAACAGCAGTGGCATGTTAAAAATGGAGTGGATTTAGAGTAGGCATACCAATAGATGGGTAAGGCACCACGGCCATGGTAAGAAACTCCGGGAGTACAGGGATAAGTGAGCTTGTAATATTCATCACAGTACAATTTATCAGGGCTCAGCTCCTTGTTGTAGCACAGACCCCATGCCAATGGACCTCCAGTCGCCACTCCATACCCACCTGAATCATTCGATCAAAATTTCCCCTAATGAGAAGAGAACACCCAAACAGAGAGAGAAAAACAAGAAGAAGAAGAAGAAGAAACTTACAAGTGGTTTTACTGCCAACATGACCGAGAAAAGCAGCAATTTCCTTCATCCCCATTAGCTTCCCACCGGTGGTACCGAATCCATGAGGCTGAAACAAAGCCGCCGCCGTAATAAAAGATCGATAATCCCAAAACCCTACGGCGTGAGCGACCGGCGAGTTCCGCTTGGAGAACAAATTTTCAAATTGATAGGTCTGAAAGTAATCAGAAACGGTATGATTACAGCAATATTCCGACCAGCCTTTACACTCCCATCCTTTGTCACAGAGCTTCTTCCCTTTCACAATCTTCACCAATGGCTTGACGGAGAATTCAGAATCGTCTCCAATCACGGCGATCGCGGCCAGAAGCAGAAGCAGAACCCAGAAGAAGCGCTTGGATTCCATTGTGTGATGAAGGAATAATGGGTGAAGAAATGGGGGAATGGAGGAGGGAATTTAAAAGGGGGAAATGGGAATTGCTTCATTTGAGAGGGAAAGTGATGGAAAATGAAATTACAGCTTGATTAGGAGGAAGAGGTTTATCAGAGTTGAAGGATAAATAGTGTTGTTGTGATGCTGCAACAATTTTTCTTTTTTCTTTTTCATTTTCTTTTGAAATTTCTTTCAAGTTTCTTCTCCTACTTTTGAGTGATTTGCAAGCGATGCAAACTTACGAACAGACCGAATGCTTGCTTGTGTTGAAGTGCTGCTGCACCTTCCTGCGATCTCCCACGTGTTGGCAGGTTTTCCTTTGCCAAACGAGGGTAGGTTTTTGGAAAATTAAGTAGAAAATCTAGTCTTTGATTTTATCCCACCATAAACATTATTTATAAGATTTTATTGAACTATATAGATTAAATTATAACTTTTAGAATCATAGAGACTAAATTTTAATTTCATCTAAACCATAGGCACCGAATTTATAATTTAATCTTAAAATTATTACAAACAATACTATTACTCACAGTTTAATTGCCCCGGGCAACCCGTCGAACACGATAGCCATTTGAGGCACCAAATGAGCTATGTTCACAAAACCGTTTGACATACGTCTTTTTTCCATCGTTCTTAACTCTTGGGTCCGTTTTTGCGCACAAAATTGGGCTTCGGGGCAGCCCCACTGAGCCCGATAGCCATTTGGGACACCAAATGAGCTCCATTCGCAAAATTGTCCGGCGCACGGGTTTCTTCCATTGTCCTTAATCCTTGGGTCGGTTTTCACGTTTTCGCCCGTTGAAAAGTTCGTACACAAAAATTGGGCCCCGGGACAGCCTCGCCGAGCCCGATAGCCATTTGGGGCACCAAATGAGCTCTGTTCGTAAAACCGTCTGGCGCACGACTTTTTTCCATCATTCTTAACCCTTGGGTCCGTTTTTCAGTTTTTGCCCGCCGGAAAGTTCGCGCACAAAAATTGAGCCTCTGGGCAGCCCCACTAGGCCCGATAGCCATTTGGAGCACTAAATGAAATATGTTCGCAAAATCATATGGCGCATGGCTTTTTTACATCGTTCTTAACCCTTGGGTCCGTTTTCGTGTTTTCACCCATCGGGAAGTTCGCGCATAAAAATTGGGCCTGGGGCAGCCCCGCCGGACCCGATAGCCATTTGGGGCACCAAATGAGCTCCGTTCACAAAACCGTCTGGCACACGACTTTTTTCATCGTTCTTAACCCTTGGGTTCGTTTTTGCGCTTTTTCACTCCGGATGGTTCGCGCACAAAAATTGGGCCTTGAGGGCCGTTTGGAGCACCAAACGAGCTCCTTTCTCAAAACCGTACGACTTTTTTTCGTAGTTCTTAACCCTTGGGTCCGTTTTCGTCCTTTTGTGTCGAAATTCGCACACAAAAATTGGGCCTTGTGGCAGCCCCGCAACACCCCTGTAGGGCCTCGCAACACCCCAACGAGGCCCCGCGACACCCCTGTGGAGCCTTGCAACACCTCTGCGGGGCCTCGGGGACTGTTTGGAGCATCAAACGAGCTCCATTCAAAAAACGTCTGACACATGGTTTATTTTCAACCCCTGGGTCCATTTTCGCACATTTTCGCGCCAGAAGGTTCGAGCACAAAAAGTGGGCCCCGGGGCCTCGAGGGTCGTTTGGGGCACCAAACGAGCTTTGTTCCCAAAACCGTCTAGCACACGACTTTTTTTAATCGTTCTTAACTCCTGGGTCCGTTTTCGCGCTTTTTCGCTCCGGAAGGTTCGCACAAAAAAATTGAGCCTCGGGGCAGCCCACGGGGCCCCGAAGGTCATTTGGGGCACCAAACGAGCTCCATTCTAGAAACTGTCTTGCACACGGCTTTTTTTCATAGTTCTTAACCCTTGGGTCCGTTTTTGCGCATTTTTCGTGCCGGAAGGTTCGAGAACAAAAATTGGGCCTCGTGGTAGCCCAGCGGGGCCTCACGACACCTCAGCAAGGCCCCGCGACACCCCCGCAAAAGGGCCCTAGGGCCGTTTGGGTACCAAACGAGCTCCGTTCCTAAAATCGTATGACACACGATTTTTTCATAATTCTTAACCACTGGGTCCGTTTTCGCGCGTTTTTGCGCCGGAAGGTTCGAGCCACAAAAAGTGGGTCCTGGGAGCCGTTTGGGACACTAAACGAGTTCGGTTCCCAGAACCATCGGCCACATGGTTTTTCTCATCGTTCTTAACCCCTGGGTCCATTTTCACGTTTTTTCGCTTCGGAAGGTTCGCGCACAAAAATTGGGCCCCAAGGCCGTTTGGAGCATCAAACGAGCTCCGTTCCAAAAACCATCTGGCACACGACTTTTTTCATAGTTCCTAACCCTTGGATCCATTTTCACCCATTTTCGCGCCGGAAAGTTCGTGTACAAAAAGTGGGCCTCGGGGCCCTAGGGGCCATTTGGGCACTAAATGAGCTCCATTCCCAAAACCGTCTGGCACACAGCCTTTTTTCATCATTCTTAACCCTTGGGTCCGTTTTCGCGCTTTTTTGATCCGGAAGGTTCACGCATAAAAATTGGGCCCAGGGGCCGTTTGGGCCACCAAACGAGCTCCGTTCCAAAAATCGTCTGGCACAACGACATTTTTTCATACTTTTTAACACCTAGGTCCGTTTTTGCGCATTTTCGCGCCAGAAGGTTCACGCACAAAAATTGGGCCTCGGGGCTCCGGGGCCTGTTTGGGCATCAAACGAGCACTGTTCCCAAAACCGTCTGGCCTATGGCTTTTTTTTTAATAGTTCTTAACCTTTGGGTCCGTTTTTGCGTTTATTTGTGTCGGAAGGTTCGCGCATAAAAATTGGGCCCTGCAACACCTCTGCGAGGCCTCACGACACCATAGCGAGGCCCTGCGACACCCCCGCGGGCCCCATAGGCGTATGGAGCACCAAACAAGCTCCGTTCCAAAAATCGTTTGAAACATGACTTTTGTTCATAGTTTCTTACCCCTGGGTCCGTTCGTGGGACCCGAAGGCTATTGGGCCACCAAACGATCTCCGTTGCCAAAACTGTCTCGCACACGGATTTTTCATCATTTTTTGTGTTTTTTTTTGCTCCGGAAGGTTTTGTGCACAAAAATTGGGCCCGGGGCAGCCCGCAGGGCCCCGGGGTCCGTTTGGGGTATCAAACGAGCCTGTTTCAAAAACCGTCTGGCTTACGACTTTTTTTCATACTTCTTAACCCCTGGTCTGTTTTCGCGCATTTTTTGTGCCAGAAGGTTCGTGCACAAAAAATTGGGCCCCGAGGCGCGTTTGGGGCACAAAACGAGCTTCATTCCCAAAACCATTTGGCCTACGACTTTTTTTTCATCATCTTTAACCCTTGGGTCCGTTTTTGTGCTTTTTTCGCTCCGGAAGGTTTCGCACACAAAAATTGGGCCTCGGGGCCACCTGCGGGTCCCCGGGGGCCGTTTGGGGCACCAAACAAGCTCTGTTCCAAAAACTGTTTTGCATATGCCTTTTTTTCATACTTCTTAACCCTTGGGTCTGTTTTCCGCGCATTTTTACACCAAAAGGTTCGCGTACAAAAATTTGGCCCCAGGGCCTCGGGCTTGTTGGGGTACCAAATGAGGTATGTTCTCAAAACCGTCTAGCATACGACTTTTTTTTCATAGTTCTTATCCCCTTAGTCTGTTTTCACGCTTTTTCATGTCAGAAGGTTCCGCGCACAAAAATTGGCCTCACCGGGGCCTCGCGACACCCCAACGGGTCCCTCATGACACACTAGCGAGGTCCCGCGACAACCCCGCGGGGTCTCGGGGACGGTTTTGGACACCAAACGAGCTTCGTTCCCAAAACCATGACTTTTTTTCATATTCTTAACCCTGGGTTCGTTTTCGCGCATTTTCGTGCCAAAAGGTTCGGGCACAAAAAGTGGACTCCGGGGCCTCGGGGGCTGTTTGGGACACCAAACGAGCTCCGTTCGCAAAACCCGTATGGTATATGACTTTTTTTCATCGTTCTTAACCCCTGGTTCGTTTTCGTGATTTTTTGCTCCAGAAGGTTCACGTACAAAAATTGGGCCCGCGGGCCCGGGGGCCGTCTGGGGCATCAAAACAAGCTTCGTTCCAAAAACTGTCTGGCATACGCTTTTTTTTCATACTTGTTAACCCATGAGTCCATTTTCGCGTATTTTCGCGCCTGAAAGTTCGCGCACAAAAATTGGGCTCCGAGGCCCCGGGCCCATTTGGGGCACCAAATGAGCTTCGTTCCTAGAATCGTCTGACACAGGGCTCTTTTTTCATAGTTCTTAACCTTTGGGTCCAATTTTCACCAATTTTCGTGTCGGGAGGTTCGGGCACAAAAAATGGGCCTAGGGGCCATTTGGGGCACCAAATGAGCTCCCTTCCCAAAACCGTCTGGCACACGACTTTTTTTTTATACTTGTTAACCCCTGAGTCCGTTTTCATGCATTTTTTCTCCAGAAAGGTCGAGCACAAAAAGTGGGTCCCAGGGACCCAGGGGGCGTTTGGGCACCAAAGGAGCTCCGTTCCCAAAACCGTCTGGCACACGGCTTTTTTTCATCGTTCTTAACCCCTAGGTCCGTTTTCGCGCTTTTTCACGCCAGAAGGTTCGTGCATAAAAATTTGGCTCTCGGGCCCCGAGGTTCGTTTGGAGCACCCAATGAGCTCCGTTCCCAAAATTTTTTGGTATATTGCTTTTTTCCATATATCTTAACCCCTCAGTCCGTTTTCGTGCTTTTTCATGACGGAATGTTTGCGCACAAAATTGAGCCCCGTGGTAACCCAGTGACATCCAAGCGGGGCCTCGCGAGGCCTCAGCAAGGCCCTTCGACACCTTCGTGGGGCATCGCGATACCCATGCGACACCCCCGCTGGGCCTTGCGACAACCCCACGGGGCCTTGGGGGCTGTTTGGGATACCAAACGAGCTCTGTTCCGAAAACCATCTGGCACACGACTTTTTTTTTCATAGTTCTTAACCCCTACATTCGTTTTTGTGCATTTTCATGTCGGAAGGTTCAGGCACAAAAAGTGGGCCCCGGGGGCCGTTTGGGGCACTAAATGAGCTCCGTTCCCAAAATCGTCTGGCACACGACGTTTTTTCATCATTCTTAACCCAGGGTCTGTTTTTGCGCTTTTTCGCTACATAAGGTTCATGCACAAAAATTAGGCCACGGGGCAGCCCGCGGGACCCTGAGAGTCATTTGGGGCACCAAATGAGCTTCATTCTAAAAACCGTTTGACGAACGACTTTTTTCATACTTCTTAAACCCTAAGTCCGTTTTCGTGCATTTTCGTGTTGGAATGTTCATGCACAAAAATTGGGCCCCGGGGCCCATTTGGGGCACCAAATGAACTCAGTTCCCAAAATCGTTTTGCATACGACTATTTTTTCATAGATCTTAACCTCTGGGTCCGTTTTCACGCTTTTTTCGTGCCTGAATGATTGTGCATAAAAATTAGGCCCCATGGCAGCCCCATGACACCCCAGCGGGGCCTTGCTGTTGGATCGATATGGCAACCCTAGAGAGGGAGGATGAATAGGGTTTAATTAAACCTTTTTTTTTCTAAATTAACCCAATTAAACTAATTAATACACTTTTTTATAAATAATAAGAAAAATTCAATTTATGCAACAAATAAGATGACAAAAATGTGATAATTTAATTCTATCAAATTTTAGCAAATAAATAAGAACAAACTAAAACATACAATAAATTGCTTAAATTAAT
>NC_052349.1:20108241-20114680 GCF_009727055.1 Benincasa hispida
TGGTTTTCTGAGTGTTCCAGATGTGTCAAGTGTATTGAAGCCAGTTCTGGGGAGCTGGTTACATAATTTCTTCTAATAAATTAGTTATTTGTTTTGTTTTATTGCCAAAATCGGTCCACTTTAGTGTTGTTTATGTTCGACACCCGCCCCAGATTACCCTTTTTCTGGCAAGGGATATGAACCGTCGTGGCTACCTACCATACTTGCCAGACTCCACCACCCAAACCTTTCTAATCTAGATACTAACCTTATCATTTTATTAGTAATATACACAAACAGCAACCTGCCCCGTAAGTTCTTACGAAAGATTACATAATTACAGCATACAGCCAAGACATTATTTTTATTAGAAAAAAAAAAATATTCAAAATGCCCACAACATTTCTACAAAAACACTCAGTCCCCTCACAAAACAATGATGTACATAAATGGCATTAATCCCACCTAAGTCTTTAAATAAGCGAGTCCTTTCGGATGGCAAGCAACACAGTCAGAATCAACAATTTGAGGAAACGCTGACCGCTACCTTGAAAAGAGAAAACAACAGAAATTCCTGATGCTAAAAAGCTCAGTGAGTGACATATAGAATACATAAAGCAACAAGCATAGCATGACTATAAAACTGTAAATATACATGCGTAAACTCAAGCATTATATCTCTAATATTAGATTGTAAACCATCTCCGCAGACCATCATTAAACATTATATTCCTAGTTGAGCAGGAGCCTAATCGCCTCTCAGCTGCCAACATTTATTATCGACTAAGAAAACCTCATTACTTCGTTTCTCATTAATAACTGCCTACGTTGCACGTGGCCACACTAAGTACACATCATCTTTATGGTATTCCGCTAGATACCTTCTCAAATTTGTCCATTCAGTAAAAGCTACTATGATACCTTCTTCATATGTCCTTTGGTATCAAATTGGCTAGATACCTTTCTCAAAATGTCCTCTCAGTATCAAATTGCGCCAGGTACCTACTTCTCAAATGTCCCTCGGTTACCTAATTGGTTAGATACCTTCGTCAACGTCCTTTCCGATATCAAATATGTATTTCTGCTAACACACCAAAATTACAGTTTCATTGCCTAGTATTTACCAAGAGAGTTCCATTGACCACTCATTTCACACAAAACTATTCTCTCATAAGCCCTCCTATTTTAGAACCCTATATCAATAAAAAACACCAAGCTTTTGTCATAAGGTTATACAACATACCTTGGCCTGTTTACACACATTACAAGCACAGAAACATTGCCATTTGTTATTTCTCCAACCATTGTTGCTTGAGGAAATTAAATACATCATTAACTGTCATTGTGCTTTACTTGATTCATATAGCGCATGAGTATTGGAAAACCTTAAGTTTACTGAGGTCACTCACCATTCGTCAGCTTTCTTATGGTTTTTATACGCTACCCTAAGCTCTTCTTGGCCCTAAAAAAGATATAATTCCCAATTAAACTACTTAACATTCCTAGTAAAAAATCTCAAATAATTCATTTATTAAAGGAACTTCCATCAATACAGACAGCGTAAGCGAGAGATCCCCCTAACGATGCCTCAGTGAGATCCTCTAGAGGCGATCCCAGCGAGATCCTCTGAGCCGATAACAGCGAGTCCTCTAAGCAGGAATCAAGCTTTTCCTGTGATTTTTAGCGATATCACCCTCAACTTCTAAGCGACAATTCCCAGAGCGAGATCCTCCTTAAAATCAGTAGAGATTTCTTTATAAACGAGATCTATCATCCCAAATCTCGCTATATTTCCATGATGACTGTTTGCTTGTTCCTCACAAGTAGTTGTCTACTTATGCACCAATTCCCTTGTAATAAATTCAAAAATTCATAACTCAAAATTCAGAGCTCTTTTCAAGAAACTTTCCTTCTACCAAACTTTAGATTTGAGCTACTTCCTTTACCTTAAAATTTTAGCCCAGAATTCCTTATAGTTTGGCTTGGAACTTCCAAAATTCACCTTGAGCCTTATTCATCTGTGGTTCTGCCTCTTCTACAAATTCTCCGTTTTTGTTCTTCTCCTCTTGCAATCTTTTCTCCCAGCAGGAACAACCTTGAAAACTAGATTCTCCCAGCTTTCAAATGGCACCGAATTCGCTAAATTTGCTCTTATAAATTTATCAAAACCATGCTTTTGAAGTTTCACTTCCTTTTTAATCTTTTCTACCGCTTCCTGAGTTCAATGAATTAATTGCCACGTCACTCAACATTTAGTGCCTCCAGCAGACTAATGATTGAGTTTCTCATTTGATATTTTTTTCCCTTCCCTTCCTTCGTCATCCCTATAAACAAAATGAATTTCCATTTAATAAATATGTAATATAAACATTCCTTTGGCTAAACATGCTTATTGGGAACCTAAGTTTCGGGGGTTTACATTAGATAAACAATAACTTTGTCAACAGAAATATACTTTTGGGAAGCAATGCATAGTCAACAAGAATATTACCACAAGTTCATTATTATTTTCCAGCCAAACCGCTGGACAATCCCCAGCTTGACTACTGCTAAAACAATCAACCCTAGCTTGACCGCTGGTTATCACATATAAAAAACATCCTCAGTACTTTCACACGTATACTAAGACAACAACAATTCTTGTGGAGACTTTCCCTGTACCCTATTCTGCCAATGTGCACATCGATTATTTTCTGCTAGCTATGCTTAGGTAACTTGACTATATTCCCGCCGGTCATCATCGACTATCATTTCCCGCCGACCGAAGCCGACTATATTTCCCCGCCGAGTACCTTTTCAAGCAAGCATGCTAACTATATATCCCGGGTACAATTTCAGTTTCCAAACATACAAACAATATCTTAACAAGTATAGAAACAAGATAAACATATATCCCTGATCATGCCAATTTAACATTATCTCCTATATATATTGACCTATATATAGAAATTATATCAACAATACAACAACACAATAACCACTCACCTTGGTTGGTTAGGAACTTTCCTTTCCGAAGTTCCTTAGGTTTCCTTGGTTCCCTTTTGAGCCCTAAATTCTAGATTCAATTATCAGCTTAGATTACTCATAGTTCCAGAAGTTATTTTAAGATACTTCCTTCTGAAAACATGTTCTAAAATGTCTCAGAAAGCTTACCATAAAATATTAGCTCAGAACTCCTCGTGGTTTAGCTAGAATCTTCAAAACATCAATATTGGCCCAGCTTACTCAACAGCTTGACCCTTCTGTATTTTTCTCCACTTCTAGCCCGATTCCTTGAAGCTTCTTCTCCGGCAGCCCCATCATGAAAACTAGGCTCTTTTAGCTTTCAGATGGCTTTAGAATCACATCTAACACACGAGTATTCTGGGATAACTCCTCCTTCCAAGTTGATGATAATTCCTGTCTTTTCTACCCGACGACATCTCCCCTCTTGGAACTTCTTGACCAACGCATGGTCTTCTCTCAATTAGTCCTTACACACTCTTCTTTATGTCCTTTGAAGAGAATTTTAGTTCTTATCTAAAGTCCTTGGCCCTATTTATAGGCGTCCAAGATTGCTCCATGGCCGACACCTCCTACTTGGCTACATGTCCAAGTGTCTTTTCTTCACACCATCAACGCATTCTTACATCAGCGTAAGCCAAAGTGTCTTCTTCTTCTTTCTCCAACGCATAGCCCTCATCCTTTACATGTCTTCTTATGCATCCACCTAATTTGCTTAAGGTTTAAGAATTCCTCTTAACAAGCCATATGTCCGGATGACATCCTCCATATGAGCTTATCCTTCATATGCGTCCACAAACCCTTGGATGTTCATTGTATAGTATGCCATTAGCGCAAATTTGGCCATCATCACTAGTCTATAATCAACGTATAGCAACCCTTGGTTCCCCTTAGTTTTCAACACAGCACCATCGCAACCCAACTCACTCAGTCATCGCAAGCCTTAACCAACGCAAGGGCCAACCACCATGTGTCCAACCTAGCCGGTCGCATGGCTTTTGTCCAATGCATCCATCGTGCAAGCCATCGTCAAGTTCCAACGCATAGCAAGGTCGCACGGCCTCGACGTATAGGATGGTTGCTTAGCATCAATCGCATGGCTTGCTCGTCATCAACGCATCGCTCGCATGAGTCGCTTGGCATGGCCGCTTGGCCGACAGCTTGGCATCAATGCATCGCTTAGCATGGCTGCTTGGCATCGTCGCATCGCTTGGCATGGTAGCTTAGCATCACTCGCAAGGCTCGCTCGGTCGATCGACGCATGGGCTCGCTCGACATGGGCACTTAGCATCGCTTGCAAGGCTCGCTCGGTAGCTTGACGCATGGGCACTATGCATCGATACATGCCACCCTCCAGCGCATGCCCTTCCCGCGTCCTTGCCTACCCTTGCGTTCGTATGCCTTTTGCACAGCTGACCCTCGTTGCCATCCAACCTTCCAACGCATCATTTCAAACTTTCTTCCTTCAGTCATATATCACTACCAATGCATTCCACCACAATCCTTCCAACGCATCCATTGAGCCTAATGTGTTGGTCTAACCTCCAAGGCATGCGTCACTCCCACTTCAATTTCTCCCTTTGCCCAAGAAATCTCTCCAAGATCTTATGGCCAATGCATACAATGCCTAGTCTATACTTAGTCAATTTTCATCAATTAAAGCTTAACTCAAAGCTACTCAAGAAAAATCTATTCAACACTTAGAAATTTCCTTCTCTTCAACATTGGAATTAACTTCACTTAGTTAATTTCCTTAACCACCTGCTTTAAGTAGGAAAAATGGAAATCCATGTTTCACAGTTTACCTATTATGCATGTGATGTATAATGTTGTTTGATTATGTGTGCATATAGGATGCCATATAGTTTTAAAACCCCACCATAGGAAAAGATGTGACATGCATTTGTTATATGTTATAAGTGTTATAAAATATATACTATGCATGCTTAGTTTTAACATAAGTGTTATATTAAAGCATGTTTGTTTGAAGGAAGCATGTTATAAATGAATTTTCTAGGGTTGTAATTGTTATAATTTATTTTATAATTGAACCTAGACTTCTAAAATCTATAATAAAGATAAGATGCATGCTCACTTAGGGTTAACTATCGAGCAATCCTAATTTTCATAGAAAATAGGTCGATATCTTGTAAAACCGAAGTTACAAGAAAACTCACCCGGCAAGATCTTAGCAAAAATTCAGATAAAATGACTAAAGTTGAAGGTTTTTAAGTTGACAGTTCACGGAACACCTACTACCCGGAGATCGAGCCGGCGTCTGAGTTAGGTTAAACTGGTTTTATGAGCATGCGTGAGCGGTGTGAGGTAATAAAATTTGTTTATCACCTAGACATTGTAGGTTAAAAATCCAGTATAAAAGTTATACTCGGATGAATCACCTAGACTTAGGAAGTTAGCCGAAATGTATCGCTAAGTATTTTATACCCTAACCGTCTAGAACACTTCAGCTGGAGAGAAGTAATGTACTTTTAGCTCTAGCGTCCTTAAGAGTTCACACCGTGAGATTCATGTTTGGCTTTGGGCCGCCTTGGGAGCGGACTTCATTCGGAGAGTGTTTGCATGAGTCAATACCAAGGTGAATAGGGGAAGTTGTTCATAGCAAGTGGGAGAAGGAAGTGTGTCAACACATCCTACAGCCTCTTCCATTAGGTCACACCATGAGATTCCTATAATGCGCTTGCATGTCTGCCCTAGAGCGACCTTACCAATCGGAGGGTTGTCTAATAGGATTCAAAACTCCGCGAACTCTAGAAATTGATAGGGTCTCTCAGGTCCGTTTTCATTCTTGTCTTTTTAACTTCGGGAGCATAATGATTCCAATCTTTGAGGTCTGAAAATGGAGGGTCACACTTACGAGAATTACCAAGTGTTAGTAAATTTTTGACCAAAGTAGCGATAACTAAGTTA
The DNA here is from genome assembly GCF_009727055.1 of Benincasa hispida. NCBI lineage: Eukaryota > Viridiplantae > Streptophyta > Magnoliopsida > Cucurbitales > Cucurbitaceae > Benincasa > Benincasa hispida. The sequence goes on from NC_052349.1 coordinate 20,114,152, forward strand.
CTATATGAATAAGAGTTATTCTGGTGATAGTATCTAGTCAAGATAGCCTTGGTTCAATGGAGGAATAGTCGATCACCCCTCGGTGAAGGTTATTCTAAACCGTTGAAATATCATTGTAAATATAATAATGATGGGTGCATTATTTTTTTGCTAAACTTAATTGGATTTTAAAGATTAATGTTTTTTTAACTAAAAATGATATGTTTTTCTTTTCAGCATGACTAGCTCTTTAGTTCAACTATTAGCTTCTGAAAAACTTAACGGCGACAACTACTCAACATGGAAAACAAATCTGAATTCAATACTAGTAATAGATGACCTGAGATTTGTCTTAACTGAGGAATGTCCTCAAGCCCCTACCTCGATAGAAGCACAAGGTAAATATGATTTACTAGTTACTGAAACATGTTTAGTGGAGTATGATACCTCAACCTGGATATTGGATTCAGGAGCCACTAATCATATTTGCTTCTCTTTTCAGGAAACTAGTTCCTAGAAAAAGCTTGAAGAAGGTGAGATCACCTTCAAG
>NC_052349.1:20118710-20134695 GCF_009727055.1 Benincasa hispida
AATAAAGTCCCCAGGTTACTAGACACTCACAAGAGGTCAAATCAACCCTAAACAGCCCATAGTGATTCAATGTAACCACTTGAACTCATTTTAACACCTAAACATTCACATTTTGCTCCTTAAGTCCATTTTCCTCACATTACCCAAAATGGCCCAAAAATAATTTTTTAGTCCAAAAGTATTCATTCTAGGGTCGAAATATCAAGAAAATCTTAATTGGGATTCAAAAATGCTCACCAACACCCAAAATGCTTAAAAAAAGCAAGCAATTGGGCACTAGAAATGGGCGTGGGCGTGGGTAGGCAAGGCTAGCCGTGGGTGGGCAGGGCTGGATGGATGACCTCTACTCGATCAACCAATTCCCAACAGATGTGTCGACTATAGCAGCACGAACAACCGCAAAAACACAAACGCAGCGGGGATGACACCACCAGAAAAGAGCCCCAGGTATTCTTAGGGTAAGAACCCAAAGTGTGGTCTTCGGTGAATTTTGTAGAGGTAGGAGGAAGATCTAATCGTGTAGGCAATAAGCAAGTTGTAGGGAATAAGAAGCTATCGTATAGCAAGATGCTTATCGTTTAGGAGAAACTACACGATCGTGTATATTTTACTGAACGATTGTTTAGAAAATAGAATGCGATCGTTTAGCAAACATGACACACTATATGATCGTTTAGTTAAGCTAACCGATCTTTTAGGACTTAGTGTGTGATCGTTTAGACGTTAGGTAGATGATCGTTTAGGAGTTGAGCGACTATCACATAGGCTCTCGATTTTAAGTGATCGATTACTTTTTACACCAACGCGCGCCTGCGATCTTTTTCCAAACAGACGATTCAAAATGAAACAAATTTCATTTTAATTCATCACGATTCAAAATTAAACAAATTTCATTTTAATTCATCGGTTACAATAACCGACGTTGTTCCCACTAACGTACGTCTGAACGTGTTTTTGGGTTAATTATCATATAATTAACCAATTAAAATGTTAATAAATGTAATCATATTATATTTTTAACCTATAGTTTGATATCACATACTACTATAGTAATTTCTCCTCTACTTGATATAAATCATATTTATATCTAATTTCCTCCAAAATAGTATATCTCATACATTTAGCCAATTATATCATATACAATCGAACTTCATCTTATCAGTTTGAACATTTCAAATTAACCCAAACACTGATTCTCGACTTTATCCAAGCTATCCAGGGGACCTAATGGACCTGTGGCTCGAAGCTCCAACGGTGTTACACCCCCTCCTAGATTACCCTCTTAACTTGGAAGAGGATATGACCGTGGTAGTTACTAGCCCTACTGCCAGCACTCACTACCTTAGCCTTCTAATCTAAATACCAACCTATTAAAACATTAATAATGTACGCATACAACATGCCTCCTTAAAGTTCTACATAAGATTATATAAACACATGCATACAACCATGACATAACATCTATGGGAAAAATATTCACAGTTGGGCCCAAACATCTCTAACAAGCCCTAGTCCCACTCAAAACATGTGTACATAAACAGACCATCAACCTAAGTTCTTCTTAACAAGCTAGGCCTTTCAGTGGCAAGCAGCAACAGGATCAACCTTGAGGAATCTGACGCTACCTGTAAATGGAAAACATAGAAAATCTGTGAGCTAGTAGCCTAGTGAGTGACTATAGAATCATATTACACCATGCATTACATCACTATAAACATGTAAATAAACCAACGAGCATCTCAAGCAACTTCCTCTAAATATAGCATTAAGAACCATTCTTAGACATCACTAAACATCATTATTCATCATTATTCCTTAGTTGAGAACGAGCCTACAACACTCTAGCTCCCAACGTCTATTACCGACCAAGAGACCCATACTTCGGCCTCCCTTTGGTGGTATATGGCCTAAGAGACCCATACTTTGGCCTCACATTCGGAACTACCTACATGCACGTGGAATTTTATAGGTATCGTTAATACCTTAGGTACCATTACCTAGATATCTTCTCCATGTCCTTCAGTATCGGGTTATTTCGTAGCTTTAAATTAAGTCTCATTGCATGTCCTTTACACAAGGACTCATTCTATCATAGCCTTCCTCTAGAAAGCATAATGATAATTATCAACAACTACCTTAGAGCCTGTAAAACTCTTATACTATTACAACCTCTCCAAAGCATAATAATAACTACTTAGGGACATGCTCTCTACAATCTTCCCTACAAGCAGTGCAACATGCTAGATAACAATAAAGGTGTAATACCATAAGAAACTAGTTCATAAATATACTGGCACATAAAGTTACTTTACCATTCACAACATTAGGTGACCTCTGTGCCTCCTGGTAGGACACTTCGTAAAACCTGCCCTGATGCTGAGATCGTTCTGCTTCCTTTCTCATTTTTCTTCTCTTGAATCCCTTCCTCGGCTCTTGAGCCACTAGGCTAATCTATCTTCTGTAAAGTCATTCCGTGTTCTAGCTGAACTCCTTGACCTAGCTGGGCATTCCTTCTTGAAATGTCCTGCCTGTCAGCACTGGAGACATACGTTTTTCCTTTTGTAACATGTCCTTCGAAGATGCTTACCACAATTCGTACATAAGGGTTTTTTACCCATACTAGCTACCAGCTCGGTAGGATGCCAAAACCTTGATCTATCACCCATACTAACCACAAGTCTTGGCTTCTTCCTTCCTACACTATGCTGACTTGTAGCTCTCTGTCCTTTATCAATACCTATTAGGTCATTCCCAATACTGTACTTCATTTTCGAATCCGCCAGAACTGATTTGACACTTTCTGTCAACCCCTTGGCGATCCTATTAAATATTCTATCCTTTGACTAAGGATCTGTTCCTGTTTACGGAATCCTCGACTCCTCGTCTGAAGCCGTTTCCTGATTTACCGGGTGTTTACCTTTACGTTCACTAAAATCTGGATTCCCTCGAGTATGGAACTACTAAAGGTAGGGTTAAGGTTCCCGTTGTCTGTCTGCCTGTTCTGCTTGCCACTTTTACTTGACATTTTTGTTTTACTTAGGTAGTACACATGCTAAAGACTCAGAACTCAGACTTATATATATAAACTTTTCCCCTCTCTTCCCAAAATATTTTGCTCTGATACCAATTTGTCACACCCCGTACCAGATTACCCTCCTAACCTGGATGGAATGGTGACTGCAGCAGTTACCAACCCTTTTGCTAGCACTTACTACCTATCTTACCTGTTAAATTTTGCTCAAACCCTGAATACATACATATTAACTCGAAACTTAACACATTTACATTACAGGGTTTCATAGCATTGTTTATACATGGATATTACAACTTAGTGAGCCCCATTAAGAATACTAGTCTCTAGACCGACATATGTGTACTAACTAATACAGGTCTTCAAATACACTTCCTTCAACCTGTTCCTTTGAGTGGCAGAGCAGCAGAAAAGTCTTTTGGGAACTGACCGCTACCTAAAAGGAAAACATTTGAAACATGAGCTAGAAGCCCAGTGAGTGACTTAACAAAACATAAATCTCATGCTTAAACTGAGAGCTCGAAAACATAATACTGGAACTAAAAATATACCAAGCAAACGTGTACATAAAACCTTTAAAACCATTTTATCTGAAACTTGAATCTTAGCTGAGAATGAACATTCATCGCTCTAATTCCCAGTGCCAAGCCATGGCCAAATGAGACCTCTACTTCGATCTCTTCATACTGAACTATGGCTGGGAGAGATCCCTACGTCGATTTCTTTAAATATACCGATGGGCATCTCAAGCAACTTCCTCTAAACATTAACATTGATAACTACTCTTAAACACCATTAAACATCATCATTATTCCCTAGTTGAGAACGAGCATACATCGCTCTAGCTCCCAACGTTTGTTATCGGCCACGAGACCCATGCTTCGGCCTCTCTTTGCTGGTTTATGGCCTAGGAGACCCATACTTCGGCATCTCCTTTAGAACTACCTACGTGCACATGGAGATTTCTATGTACTGTTAACACCTTAGGTACATTTATTTAAATACCTTTCTTAGCTTCAGTATTCCTTTTCATTGTGTTTAGGAATACCAATGCATGTACTTTGGCAATCTTAGATATTTAAACATAGTACATCAAGCTTCACTCAACCTTAATTTTAACCCTATCGCATGCTTCATACTTTGTAAAATAAGTTGGCTTAAATCGTGTTGAACTAGCTTGTAAAAACCATTAGTATATGTTAGACATGGAAAACATACTTGGACAACTCATACATTAGTAACATCATGCGTTGATCATGCTTTCAATCATAGAAATAAGTTGCTTGGAATCACATAAAATTTAGCATGAGAATAACCTTGCTCAATCCCTCGACGTCGTATTACTTATGTGCACGTGCTCATAACTGAGTACCATCATACCTTAGGTACTTATCTAGGATACTTTCTCATTATTCTTCAGTATCCTTAGGATACCTTCTCATTGTCCTTCAGTATCCGTCGTATAACTAGTTATAAGCATTTAGCTGAAAACTAAGGCTTAATGCTCAAATCATCATACTAATTCTTCATAAAAATGGAGTTACTAAAACATGCTGAAAGTATTTGGACAAGATAACATATTTAAATCATGTCAATTTCCATGTAAATCATGCTTTACTTAGCATGAGAAATAACTTCAAAGAAATCATAGTTTCTAAATCATTAAAACATTAAATCATCACATAGTCACTCACAGCTCGTCAGGGCTCTTAACGGGTTCTACGCCTCTTCTAGCTCTTCTTGGCCTGAAAGGACATAATTCCTAGTTAAATTCCTTAGAATTCTTAGTAGAATACCTCAAATAGTTCATTTACTAATAGAACTTTCCTTAACAAAACCACATTGCTAGCGAGACAACCATTATGAGTGAATTCATCCTCATGAGCGAGATCAAGCATTTCTTTAACAAACTTCAACCTAGCGATACTCATCATACCAACGAGATTCAGCTTAATTTCTCGCGAGATTTCCTTCTTGAGCGAAATCCTCATCACAAAATTAGCGAGATTCTCATCCTCCTCATCTTGCTCTCGCTCTTCACGGTGAGCTGTTTGCTTATTCTTCCCAAGTAGCTGTCTACTTCTACACAGACTCTCTGTTTTAACTTCAAAAATTCATAACTCATAATCCTGAACTCTTTTCAAGAAACTTCCTTCTACAAACTTGTTTAAAATTGAGTTAAATTTCTTACCTTCAAATTTCAACCAAAATTCCTTATTTTTTGGCCTAGAGCTTCCAATCTTCACCTCGGGCTCTGATTAATCCAAGATTATGCCTCTTTTGCAAATTCCTCACTTTTTTTCTTCTTCTCTTGCAATCTTTCTCTGGAAAGATAGCCTCGAAAACTAGATTCTCCCAGCTTTCAAATGGCACTGATTTCACTAAATTTGCTCATATAGATTGCCGAAACCAAGCTTTCGAAATTCTTCTTTCTTTTAATCTTCCTGCCGCCTCCCAAGTTCAAGGATTAACCGCCACGTCACCCCATATTTAGTGCCTCCAGCCCAAACCAATAAGTGAGCTTACCTATTTAATATGTTTTTCTTTTCCTTTCTCCACAACTCCTATAAATAACATGGATTTTTACTTATTAGATATTTAATATATCATTCCTTTGGCGAAACATACTTGTCTAGGAAATTTAGAATTCGGGGTTACATTCACCTCCCCACCTCCCCCTTAAAAGAAATTTCATCCTTGAAATTTGCTCGGACTTATTTATAACTAGAGTTTCATAACATCTTTTGGTCGTAAACTTTACAACCTTCTTCTTTTCTTTCTTCTTTTCTCTTTTTTTTTTCTTACTATGCTTTCGCTGCGCTACTCTGATATTAACTTTGTTCATGGTAAATAATACTAGTACGTATGAACAACTTGATCATCATAGTTCACTATATTTATCACATCCTCTGGTGACTCTTCCATTCTCACTGAGCCATAGTACTCATTTATTACTAGGGTGGTCCTTTTCCATTTCCTAGCAATACCACTGGAACATTCTTTTCCAATTGTCACACCTTTGAATTAATTGCTAGCTGTAAAATCAATATTTAGGTCAACTAGACTTCTCGACCTAACCGAGGGCACTCTTCTTAGAATGTCCTTTCTATCCATACATGGGAGAAAACATTCTTTCTACTATAACATTTCCCAACTATGGCTTAACATACTGTATATATAAGGTTTTCTTAACTGTATTAGTCCCTAGCTCAGTCACAATTCAAACTTCGAGCTATTACAAAGGTTCTACGTCTGGTACGAAACCCATTGATGATAAAAAAGCTGGTCCTTTTTCTTCTTCTAAAGATAGAACCGTACAGATGAAAATGAAAGGAAAAAGGAAAAAGAAAACCACTGCGAAGAAAAACAAAAACAAAAATCCCAAGGGAAAATGTTTCCATTGTGGAGAGGTTGGGCATTGGAAGCGTAATTGCCCAAAATATCTGGCTGAAAAGAAAGCAGAAAAAAATAAATAAGATAAATATGATTTACTAGTTGTTGAAACATGTATAGTGGAAAATTCTCACCTTACCTAGATATTAGATTCAGGCGCCGCTAATCATGTTTGTACTTTTCTATAGGAAACTAGTTCTTGGAGAAGACTTTCTGAAAATGAGATGACTTTCAAGGTGGGTACAGGTGTAGTCATTTTAGCTGAAGCAATGAGAGATGTGAAGTTTCTTTTTGGAGATTCTTTTACCTTACTCAAGAATGTGTTCTTTGTACCTAAGATGAAAAGGAATCTGATCTCCATTTCTTGTCTTTTGGAGAATATGTACAGTGTATCTTTTGAATATAATGAAGTGTTTGTTTATTCAAGAGGTGTTCATATTTGTTCTGCTCGACTTGCAAATAACTTATACATATTACAACCAATGGAAGAAAAAGCTATTTTAAATATAGAGATGTTTAAAACAGCTAAAACTCATAATAAAAAGCGAAAAATTTCTCCTAATGCCTATCTTTGGCACCTCAGGCTTGGTCACATTAATCTCAACAGGATTGAGAGATTGGTAAAAAACGGTCATCTAAATCAGTTAAAAGACAGTTCCCTACCTCCATTGAATCATGTCTTGAGGGAAAAATGACGAAAAGATATTTTTCTGACAAAGGTCTTTATGCCAAAGAACCTCTTAAACTTATACATTCAGACCTTTGTGGTCCGATGAATGTTAAAGCTCGAGAAGGATATCAGTACTTTGTCAGTTTTATTGACGATTACTCTCGATATGGCTATATTTACTTAATCAGTCATAAGTCTGAAACTCTTGAAAAGTTCAAAGAATTTAAGGCTGAGACTGAAAATCAGTTAAGTAAAAGAATTAAAACACTTCGATCTAATCGAGGTGGTGAGTATATGGATTTGCAATTCCAGAACTATCTAGTAGATCATGGAATTCAATCCCAACTCACAGCATCTGGAACACAACAACAAAACGGTGTTGCAGAAAGGAGAAATCAAACTTTGTTGGACATGGTTCGGTCTATGATGAGTTATGCTCAATTACCTCAATCCTTTTGGGGATATGCAGTACAGACTACAGTTTATATTCTGAACGTTATTCCATCCAAAGTGTTTTAGAAACACCATATCAATTATGGAAAGGACGCAAAGCAAGTTTACGTCATTTCCGCATCTGGGGTTGTCCAGCACACGTGTTGGTATAGAATCCTAAAAAAATTGGAAACACGTTCAAAATTATGCCTATTTGTAGGATATCCCATGGAAACAAAAGGAGGATACTTTTATGATCCTCAAGAAGATAAAGTGTTTGTATCGACAAATGTAACTTTCTTAGAAGAGGACCATATTAAGAATCATCTACCTCGCAATAAACTAATATTGCAAGAACTGTCTAAAGATACTATAGATAAATCAAAAAGAGTTGTTGATCAAGCTGGTGCATCAACAACGGTTGTTGTCCCATCACGTCCATCCCAAGAGTTAGGGATGCCTCGTCGTAGTGAGAGGGTTATTCAACAACCTAAATGCTACATGGGTTTAACAGAAACTCAAAACATCATACGAGATGATGGTTTAGAGGATCCATTAACCTCTAAGAAGGCAATAGAAGATGTTAATAGGGAACAATGGATAAAAGCCATGGACAATGAAATGAAGTCTATGTACTTCAACTCAGTCTGGGAACTTATATATCAACCACAAGGTGTTACACCTCTAGTTGTAAGTGGATCTACAAGAGAAAACGAGACCAAATTGGCAAGGTATAGACCTATAAAGCCAGGCTCGTGGCAAAGGGTTTTACCCAAAGAGAGGGAGTTGATTATGAAGAAAAATTTTCTCCTATTGCCATGATTAAATCAAGAAGAATACTTCTTTCCACTGCCACATATTATGACTATGAAATATGGCAAATGGATGTCAAGATAGCTGTAACGGTAAAAATGGAGTGTTATGCTGTGTTATTGCTTATGCACACTACTGATGAAAGAATGAATCATACAAGCTCATGTCCCCGATAACGACGCCATAAACTTGTAACGGTAAAAATGGAGTGTTATGTTGTGTTATCGCTTATGCACACTACTGATGAAAGAATGAATCATACAAGATCATGTCCCCGGCAATGGCGCCATAAACTTGATGACATAAAAATTTAATCTCTTTATCTACTCTAACGCATGGCTTATGGATGAAACAAATGATATGTTAAATATGCGCTCAAGTACTTTGCGATAAAGAGAATTTTATGCGATACTACATCTAAATATATGCGTTGATTGTTATATGCTTGTAGTATGCGATGGAGTAGTGCATGTCACTAGTTTCCTTGCACTGAAACCAAGTATAATTCTAACGCAAGTTTCTCAAAATAATCCGAGGTCGAACACATGGATTGTTTTTGTTAATGTGTTACTTTTGTGATACATATGACCGATTTTTACAATGAATAAAGAATGTGGGTTTATACAAAAATGTAAATTACGGTGAAAGTAAAATTGCGTTGATAAAATAAAATCCTAAACTAATATGATACAAGATACAAGATACATGATACATGATACTGAGGTCGAGACTGACTGTGAAGTTGTACAAATATTCGATGTATGTGATGGAAAGTCTTTATGAATGAAGCAGAAAGAGGAAGAGTAAATAGTAAAAACATTGCAAGTTTGTCAATTGTGTTAAAGATACAACTAAGGTTCCACTTTCCCTTGGCATACACCTCTCAGTGATCGGCCGCGTTCTCATATCTCTATGGTGAAATAGGGATGAACGTGATGAACGCAAGGTTGTTTCCATCTCTGGAAATACTTCTCGCTTTAGTTAACGCACTCTTCCAACCTTCTCTCGATAGGCAGAATAACATCTTCACTTATGCTCTCACAAGTGAAGGTTCCGTCGAGCATGCTTTAGCTAAACTTAATTATGTACTTAACACAAATTCACTCGCTTGCTTAATTTTTGCCAATTACCCAGGGAATTAGGAAAACATCATGGAGAAAATGGATTATGGATGAACAGAAAGAGATAGAGAGATGATAATGGTAATGATCATAACATTTAATACTAAGATTAAGCATTCGATACATGGTGTGAATGAAAGATTAGAGAAGATGAATACAAGTGATGAAATAGAGATTAGAAACGAGTACAGAAAGAGTGTCAACGTCTTGACACAAATACTGAATGGAGATAGTGCTTGCCGGCATGTGAAAGTGGTGGAGAGGAAAACTTCCCTCTCAGGCTTGCTTTCCCGATAGAAGTGACCTTCGCACAGAGCTTCAACTACGGGATTGGAAGGATTCTTTGCTCAAAGACTCACCTCTTGGCCTTGTCTCATGGTTCTTCCTAGATCTACTTTGGACAATCGCTTCAGACGAGTCTCTCTCTCAAAATCAATATAAGCACGTCTCTATGTATTCATGTATATCTTTCAGTGAATTTGTAGAAGCTATTTATAGGCGAAGCTTGGCTCTTTGACTTTGTGGTCCCTACTGTATGGTTATGGTAGTTCCTGAAATGGCAGAGTGAATATTCCTTCTGTTATGCAATCAACCCGTCAGAAATGCACAACTGAAAGTTGTACACTTGTCAGAATCCTTCGCAAATGCGTTGCTCTTTACATCTTCGATCTATCGCCACATGCGGTGTTATTTTTTATTATCGTATGCGGTTCAAATTGCGTTGATCGCTAGAGCTCTTGATCGATTGTCGCATGCACCATCATTACGTTGATCATCTCTTCGTTCTCGATTAATGGGCGCAATGCGACGAGTTGCATTGTTCATTTTATCTTTGAGCCATGAACGCATGCGGTGACTGATTTCTTGCAAAACTGAAACTGAAACATTCTATTCTACCATCATAATGGTGTTAGTGGGTGTATTGACGACATTTTATAATTCTCGCATTTCTTAGCCAATTTCTATACTATCGACGAAACTTTTCTTTCTTTTAGCCGCAATATCTAAATAAAACAGTATAAATAACTTGTATTTCTACAAGTTATCAATAGCTTTTTTGAATGACTATCTTGATGAAAGTATTTTTATGTCTCAACCAGAGGGGTTCATCGAAACAGGACAGGAACAGAAAGTCTGTAAGCTTAATTGATCCATTTATGGATTAAAACAAGCGTCCAGATCGTGGAATATAAGATTTGACACTGCGATCAAATCTTATGGCTCTGAACAGAACGTTGAAGAACCTTGTGTATACAAGAAGATAGTCAACAAAACTGTAACATTCTTAGTTCTGTATGTTGATGATATCTTGCTCATTGGGAATGAGACAAGCTTTCTTCCTGACGTAAAGAGATGGTTAGCATCACAGTTCCAAATGAAAGATTTGGGTGATGCTTAGTATGTTCTAGGAATACAAATCTTTTGAGATCGAAAGAATAGAACATTAGCACTGTCTCAGGCATCTTATATTGACAAGATGTTGTCAAGGTATAATACGCAAAATTCCAAGAAAGGTTTATTACCTTTCAGGCATGGAATTCATTTGTCGAAGGAACAATGTCCTAAGACACCTCAAGAGGTTGAGGAGATGAACAGAATTCCATTTGCTTCTGCAGTTGGGAGTTTGATGTACGCTATGTTGTGTACACGTCCCGACATATGTTATGCAGTTGGAATCGTCAGCAGGTTCCAATCTAATCCTGGACAAGGTCATTGGACCGCTGTAAAAAGATATCCTCAAGTATCTTAAGAGAACGAGGGACTATATGCTTGTGTATGGACCTAAGGATTTGATACTTACGAGATACACTGATTCTGATTTTCAAACTGACGTAGATTCCAAGAAATCTACTTCAGGATCAGTTTTCAGTCTTAATAGAGGAGCTCTAGTTTGGAGAATCATCAAGCAAAGTTGTATCGCTGACTCCACTATGGAAGTAGAATACGTGGCTGCATGCGAAGCTGCTAAGGAAGCAGTATCGCTATGCAAATTCTTAGCTGATTTGGAAGTTGTTCCAAATATGCACCTGCCTATCACACTGTATTGTGACAAACAGTGGTGCTGTTGCTAACTCAAAGGAACCCAGGAGTCACAAGCATGGAAAACACATTAAACGAAAGTACTATCTCATCTAGGAGATTGTACACAGAGGAGATGTGCTCGTCACAAGGATAGCTTCTGAAGACAAACTTGCTGATCCATTCACCAAAGCCCTCTCGGCTAAAGTTTTTGAGGGCCACCTAGTGGGACTAGGACTCCGAGTAGTGTAATCTAAGGCAAGTGGGAGAATGTCTATTATATTGTAGATGCCCTAGTTTATTGTATTTTTTCCATTATGCATCTCAACATTATATTGTATATATTTGTTCTCACTAGAGTTTTAGTCCAAGTGGGAGATTGTTGATAATGTCCTAGAACTCGCAATTCGTGTTAAACATTCTATTTAATCAATAACAATGACTTGTTGATTTTGCATCTTATTATGAAAATCCAATAAACGCATCCTTGGCTATAGTCTGAATGTTGTAACTTGATGGAGTGACATAAACAGGATCAAGTTGACAGTATATGGCCTAAATGGTCTAATAAGTATATGGATGAAATTGGGTATCTCATCTTGGTAACACTATTGGATGCGGCCCACTCTGTAGTTGTTACAAGAAGTTGTAAGGTACTACAAACGATGTGATCCACAAATTGTTCATGTTGAGACATGAGAGTTGGGGCATCCAATACAATGATTTTACATATAGACTGGACCATGAAAATAGTCACTTTTCTTTATAACGACCATTTACTCTTAAAACTGACTAATTCATTTATTATATAACCTAGGTTAACTTGATCTTAATCCTGAGCTAGCTATGAACTCCTGTTTGTTCAGGATTATCCTTTGATTTGCAAATGGTGAGAGTAGTCCAACATCACTGCTCAATAAGCTTACCATTTTGGGGATAAGACTGGATAAATAGTTGGGGGCATAGCCTTGCAAGATGGAATTCACTCCTACCCTATTTAGGGTTAGCATATAGGTTGTTCTCTTAAGTACTGATTCCAGATCTTGAACAATCGGGGTCCTGCCTTCTCATGATAGAGAAAGGATTTGATTCATAGAGATTATGAATCAGAATTGTTCATTACAGGATCAGTAGGAACTTAAGGAACAAGATGTAGTTACAGGAGTAAAACGGTATTTTTGACCTAGCTGTGATTACGAACAACCTGTAAAGGATCGACTTACTGATTATGGTTATTAAGTGGACATAATATATCTACAGTGAGGGCAGTTCAACTATGGACTATAGTGGAGTGTCCCATTAGTTAACGAATGGGGGTTAGATGAGACTAATGAGTTTAGCCAATTAATCTCGTTGGAGCCCATGATCTGTAGGTCCGCGAGGTCCCCCTACTAGCTCGTAAATGGATAAGCTTTAGGGTATCTTAAGAAATTAATTTGAAATGTTCAAATTAAACAGAACAAGAGAATAAATATTTAAATATGATTTAAATATATAAAGATGATCATTGTGCAAAAAATTAATTTAATATTTGATATTAGATTATTTAATTTTTTTAAAATTACTTTATGAAATTAATTTAAGAAAATCAAATTTAGAATTAAAATGATTTAAAATCATTCTTGGTCTTAAAAAATAATGGAAATTCGTTTGCATGTTGCACAAAAATGGAAAATGGGTTTTTTTCCATTATCATCATCTTTATGCTCACATAAAAAGCATTATCTTCTCTACTTTGATTTTCCAAGAATGAATTGCAAGCCATGCACTCCATCTCTTTGCATGTTCATCTATTATATATAAAGAAGAGTGGAGTTGTTGGAGAAAAGGATAATACAGAATTTCGAGAGAAAATTTTCTGAAGAAGAAGTTGTCTTCTTCAGTCAGGCTACTGTGAGTTTCTCTGGTTTCTTCACATCTTTAAGATGTTCTTGAGTCCCACAACCCTGCCTAAAGCTCCAAGAGCATAGTAGGGAAGGCTTTGAGGTGGTTTACGTTGATAACAAGTGAAGACAGTTAGCATTATATTTATGTCTTACTGTAGAGTTTCGATTGAGGTAAGTAATCTTACTACTGAAACTGCCCTAGTGCCCGACAATGATAATTATGATTTATTGAGGATTATTAGTTAGCATTATAATTATGTCTGCCTTCATTGACTGAGGTTTGAAATGACTGGAGTTAGGAATTGACAAATTGATGGACACGAGACATACGCAGCGGAATAAGGATCTAATTACACTCTAATTGTTTTTAATTTAAAGGAAATTAGCATGCAAAATGTAGGAAAAAACAGTAAATTAAAAGGGTAGGATACAATCTTTGTAGCTCCCAAAAAACACTTATCCTTGGTGAATCTCGACCTGAACTCTTCCAGACCACCACTAGAGTTGACCTACTATCCTCTAGACTCAGAACCGGGTTGTGAGACCCGATGGATGAAGAAAACCGAGAGAGAGAAAGAGATGGAAAAATAAGAATAAATTTGGGTTTGGGTTTTTAATTTTTCAGCCCAATTATGAAAACTATTTTTTGCAAAAATGTCAAAAGTTTTTTATCCAAATTCAAAAGCCCATTTTATAGAAAAAACCATGCAACATTTGCATGAAACAAATCCATAAAAACCCAACACCTAGAATCCACTATCTAAATGGGCTTAATGTCTCCACTATAAGCCAACACCTAGCCCATTATTTTGTTAGTGGAATTATCCAACAAAAGTTTGGATGTTCCCACTAACTATAGTCAAAGGGCAAATATAGTCATTTTGTCAAAGTCAAACTTTGACCAAAAAGTCAACATTTTGACTTTTTATGATTTTTCCCATGTTGACTAATTTTGACCTCCCGAGCATGAATCTGCATTCATTTTCTCAAAATTCAAATCACATTTGAATTAAGGTCGGTCAAAGTTTGACTTTTCAAAGTCAAAAGTCAACTATTTGACTTTTTACATCTTTGAACATTTCCATTATTTTCGAGCTTTCGAAGATGAACGTATTCATATTCTTGATATTTAAATCACATTTAAATATTAAAGTTGTATCTCTAAACTGAAGAACTAACTACTATATCACATATACTTGTCGGTTTCTCTTTTTTCACCTAAGTTGAACAATTCGAATTATTCTATCATACTGTTCTAAGTTTATTCCATATGAGCTAGTAGGGGAACCTAATGGACCTATAGATCATGGGTTCCAACGATTCGAGATTAGCTGGCTAAACTTTTTAGACGGAGCTAACAACATTCGTTAACTAACGGGTCATTCCACTATAGTCCCGTAGTTGCACTCCCCTCACTATAGATATATTTGTGTCCATTTGATATACCCATGATTAGTAAGCTAATCCTTCACAGGTTGTTCGTAATCTCAGCTGGGTCATAAAAACCATTTTACCCCCAAGACTACATCTTGTTCCTTAAGTTCTACTGATCCTCTAATGAACAATTGGTTTAAGGTCCAACCTATAAACCGAACCCCTCTCGGGTCAAGGAGAGGGTGCAGCCCCTTGTTCAAGACCTGGATTCAGTACTAAATGGAACAACCTATCTACTATCCCTATAAAGGGTAGGAGTGAATTCCATCTTGCACCTTATGTTCCTAGCTATCCACCTGATCTTACCCCTAAAATGGGAGGCTTATTGGGCCAGCGATGATGAGCTGCCCTTACCTATACAGATCTAAGGATAATTCTGAGTGAACAAGAATTCATAGTTAGCTCAGGATTAAGATTATGTTACCTAGGTCATCAATTAACGAAATAGTCAGTTTTATACATAAAACGGCATTTAGAACGTAAAAAGTGATTATTTCATGGTTCAATCTTATGCAAACTCATTGCATAGGATGCCCTCACTCACACATCTCTATATGAACGATTCAAGATCACATCGTTTGTACTAACTACAAAGTGGGCCGCATCCATAGTGTCCCCAGAATAAGGGGCCCAACCTTATTCATATACTATAGACCTTTGGCTATATATTTGAACTTAATCCACATTTATGTTACTACATAAAGTTCAAACTACATTAAATAGCCTCAAAACCTTAGTTTATGGAACAAGATTACAATTTCAATAACAACTTTATCGAAAAACAAAACAGAATATGTTTATTAATTTACAAACTACGATGTTTTAGGACATAAAATCCAACACAAATTGATTTACTGAGGATATATTGATAGTTTGATGTTTAGTATGCCTTGTTGATATGAGAGTTTAAAAGGCTAGTTGCGCATAGAGATGTTTGAATACTAGTATGATTTGAGTATATTATTTTATGGAGATCCTGCTTAACTGAGCAATGAGAGGCATCATATATGTAGCTTATAGTAGAATCATGATGATGAGATGTTATATGTATGTTATAGAACCATGTTGAGATTGTGATGTCGAGATTGTGATAGTGATTTTACTGATTAGTTAAAATGCCCATTAGATTTTTGTTTCCTTTAGGATTCACCAGATATTGTCTTTCCTTCAGGATTCACCAGTTTTG
>NC_052349.1:20143651-20152897 GCF_009727055.1 Benincasa hispida
AATCTATAACCGTTTGGGGACCAGACGAGCTCCGTTCCCAAAACCGTCTGTGCGCACAACTTTTTCTCATCATTTTAAACCCCTGGGTCCGTTTTCAAATTTTCGCCTATCGGAAAGTTCGCGCACTAAAATTAGGCCCCAAGGCACCCCCGCCGGGCCCGATAGGCGTTTGGGGTGACGAGCTCCATTCCAAATCCGACTGAATGCATGGCTTTTTCTCATCGTTCTGAACCCATGGGTTCGTTTGAAATTTTCGACCACCGAAAAGTTCGTGCACTAAAATTGGGCCCGGGCACCCCGTCGAGCCCGATAGTCGTTTGGGGCACCAAACGAGTTTCTGTTTCCCAAAATCGTCTGCGCGCACAGATTTGGCCACAGGGCACGATAGCCATTTGGGAACCTAACGTGCTCCGTTCCCAAAACCGTCTTCGCGCATGGCTTTTCTTATCGTTCTGAACCCCTGTGTTCGTTTTCAAATTTTCACCATCGGAAAGTTCGTGCACTAAAATTGGGCCTCGGTGCACCCCCATCGGGCTCGATAGCTGTTTGGGGAACCAAACGAGCGTCGTTCCTAAAATTGTCTCCGCGCACAGACTTTTCTCATCGTTTTGAACCCTTGGGTTCGTTTTTTAAATTTTCGCCACCGGAAAGTTCGCCCACTAAAATTTAACCCCGGGGCACCCCTGTCGGGCCCGATAGCATTTGGGGTACCAAACGAGCTCCGTTCCTAAAACCGTCTGCGTGCACGACTTTTTCTCATCGTTCTGAAGCCCTTGGTCTGTTTTCAAATTTTTGCCCGTCGGGAAAGTTCACGCACTAAAATTGGGCCCGAGGAACCCTATCGGCGGTCGATAGTCGTTTGTGGCACCAAACGAGCTTCGTTCCCAAAATCGTCTGCGCGTATGGATTTTTCTCATCGTCGTTCAAAACCCTGGGTCTATTTTCAAATGTTTACACGCCGGAAAGTTCGCGCACAAAATGGGCCCGGGGGCACCATCGCCGGGCCGATAGACATTAAGGGCACAAAACGAGCTCTGTTCCCAAAACCGTTTGCACGCACGGCTTTTCTCATCGTTCTGAACCTCTGGGTCCGTTTCAAATTTTCGCCTGTCGGAAATTTTGCGCACAAAAATTGGGCCCCGGAGCACCCCCGCAAGGCCCGATAGAATTGGGGCACCGAACGAGCTTCGTTCCCAAATCCTTCTGCGCGCATGGATTTTTCTCATCGTTTGAACCCTTGGATCCGTTTCAAATTTTCACCCACCAGAAAGTTCGCGCACTAAAATTGGGCCCCGGGGCACCTCCGCCGTGCCTGTTAGCCGTTTGAGGCATCAAACGAGCTCCGTTCCCAAAAACTTTCTACGGCACGGCTTTTTCTTATCTTTCTGAATCCCTGGGTCCGTTTTCAAATTTTCAACCGACGAAAAGTTCGCGCACTCAAATTGAGCCCAGGCACCCCCGCCAGGCCCGATAGCCGTTTGGGGAACTAAACGAGCGTCGTTCTCAAACCCTTTGCGTGCATGACTTTTTCTCATCGTTCTGAACTCGTTGGGCCCTAAGGCACACTCGTTGGGCCCGATGGCCGTTTGGGGCACCAAACAAGCTCTGTTCCCAAAATCGTCTGCGCGCACGACTTTTTCTCATCGTTCTGAACTCCTAGGTCCGTTTTAAAATTTTTTCCCGCCGGAAAGTTCGTGCACTAAAATTGTGCCCCAGGTCACCCCCGACGGGTCTGATAGTCGTTTGGGGGACCAAACAAGCTCCGCTCCTAAAATCGCCGGTGCGCACGGACTTTTCTCATCGTTTACTTAAGGCTTAAGAATTCCTCCTAACAAGCCACATGTCCGGATGACGTCCTTGAATGCGTCCATCAACTCTTATGCGTTAACCACAAATGCGCCCATCCATTGCCGTAACCTACTTATGTCCAGACATCATCAACCGGTGCATGCATCCACAAACTCTTTGATGACCAACGCATAGCATATCACCAACGCATAGTATACCACCAACGTATAGCACATTAACAACGCACAGTGCATCACTAACGCATAGTGCATCACCAACGCAGAGTATTGCACTATCGCACCCATCACATCCAATGCATCCAACACGTCCAACGCATTCAACGCATCCATCGCATCCAACGCATCCAACACATCCAACGCATCCAATGCGTCCAACGCATCCAATGCATCCATCCAACCTAATGCGTTGGTCTAACCTCTAAAGCATTCGTCACTCCCACTTTAAATTCTCCCTTTGCCCAAGTAATCTTTCCAAGATCTTATGGCCAATGCATGGCAATGCCTAGTCCAACACTTAGTCAATTTTTCATCAATTTAAGCTTAACTCAAAACTACTCAAGGAAAATCTATTCAACCCTTAGAAATTTCCTTCACTTCAACATAGGATTTAACTTTTACTTAGTTAATTTCCTTAACCACTTGCTTAAGTAGGAAAAATTGAAATTTGGGTTTCACATTTACTTCCCTCTTAAGAAAATTTCATCCTCGAAATTTACTCAAACTAACTCCGGTTTAAGGTTCCACAACAACCACTGTTGTAACTTCTTATAACCTCGTCTATTACCACACTTCCATAGTGCTACTTTGATATCAATTCCTTAGTTTGTCCAATGATACCTCACCTAGCCATCTCTAAGCTAGATGTTGAACCAAACTATCTAAAACATAAACATTTGTATCTCAAATACTAAATAAGAATAACTTAAATTCACACTTACCTTCCTCGGTAGGTCTTCAGGTAGCATTGTGAGTTCCAGCTCTGTTGCCTGCTAGGTCATGCCACTTCCGCCATTCCTCTTAGACTACCTTGACTGATTTCTTAGGTTTCTCTTTAAACCCTTACTCTACCACACTTCCCTTTGGTTTTACTAAACTCAACCCTTAGGTTTTCTAGAACTTTATGCTTTGATATCAACTAGTATCAACTAACCCTTTAACTTTCCCCGAACTTATACTTTGATATTAAGCTGGTATAAACTAATCCCTCAATTGTCCCATAAACTTATGCTTTGATACCAAGTTGGTATCAACCCAAACTTTATACTCAACCTTCTCCTAGGTTTTACGTAAACCTTTGCTCTGATACCAAGTTGTCACACCCCGCCCCAGACCACCCTCCGAGCCTGAGAAAGGGCGTGATTGACAGCAGTTATCAACCATTTTGTTGACACTTACTGCCTAATAACTCTTGTAGAAATAACTCTAATACCAATGAATAAATTCAACAATCAACTGATTAAGTAGGCTCATTTTATTTTAACAATGTAACGTTTGTACAATTCCAGGACTTAACAACAAAGTTTACAACAACAACTGTAAAACCCTCCGGAAGTGTAACTGTGGCATGTGGCAGACCTTGAACTTGCGACGACGGGGGGGGGGAGAAAAACATTTGGAAAGCATGAGCTATAAAGCCCAGTGAGTGGTATCTTTAAATAACAATAACTTTGATTACAGAAATATACTTTTGGGAAATCAATACATAATCAATGAGTACATTACCACAAGTTCAATATTATTCTTCTAGCCAGACCGCTGGATTATCCCCAGCTCAACTGCTGGTTAAAACAATCAACCCCAGCTTGACCGCTGGTTATAACATAATGAAAACATCCCCAGTACTTTCACACGTATACTAAGACAACAACAATTCTTGTGGAAACTTTCCTTGTACCCTATTATCCCGCCAATGTGCACATCGACTATTTTTCCGCTAGCTATGCTTAGGTAACTTGACTATATTTCCTATCGGTCGTCACTGACTATCATTTCCCGCCGACCGAAGTCGACTATATTTTCCCACCAAGTACCTTTTCAAGCATGCTAACTATATATCCCGGGTACAATTCTAGTTTCCAACACAAACATACAAGCAATATCTTAACAAGCATAGTAATCAGATAAACATATATCCCTGATCATGCCACTTTAAAAATATCCCTTATATATATTTATCTATATATAGAAATTATATCAACAATACAAAACAAAATAACCACTCACCTTGGTTGGTTAGGAAGTTTCCTTTTCCTTAGGTTTCCTTGGTTTCCCTTTTGAATCCTAAATTCCAGATTCAAATATCAGCTCAGATTACTCATATTTCCAAACCTTATTTTAAGATACTTCCTTCTTCAAACATGTTCTAAAATGTCTCAAGACGCTTACCATAAAATCTTTACTCATTACTTCTCGTGGTTTGGCCAGAATCATGAAAACATTAAGACTGGCTCAGCTTACCCGACAGCTCGACCCTTCTATCGTTTTCTCATTCTCCAGCTCGATTCCTTGGAGATTCTTCTTCAGAAGGCCTACCATGAAAACTAGACTCTTTTAGCTTTCAGATGCCTTTATAATCACATCAAACGCAAGAGTATTCTGGGAGAACTCCTCGTTCCAAATTGATGCTACTTCCTGTCTTTTCTGCCCGACTGCATCTCCCCTCTTGGAACCTCTTGACCAACGCATGGTCTTGCTACCAACGCATGCGTTCCTCCATCAATGCATAGTCTTCTCCCAATTAGTCCTCACACACTCTTCTTTATGTCCTTTGAAGAGAATTTGAGTTCTCATATGAAGTCCTTGGCCCTATTTATAGGCGTCCAAGATTGCTCCACGACCGACACCTCCTACTTAGCCGCATGTCCAAGTGTCTTTTCCTCACACCATTGACGCATTCTTACATCAGCGCAAGCCAAGGTGTCATCTTCTTCTTTCACCAATGCATAGCCCTCAACTTTGCACGTCTTCTTATGCATCCACCTCTTTTACTTAAGGCTTAAGAATTCCTCCTAACAAGCCACATGTCCGGATGACGTCCTTGAATGCGTCCATCAACTCTCATATGTGTTAACACAAATTCGCCCATCCATTTCTGCAACTACCTATTTGGACATCATCAACCAGCGCATGCATCCATAAACCCTTGGATGACCAACGCATAGCACATCACCAACACATAGCACACCACCAAGCCATATTATTGCACTGTCGCATCCATCGCATCCAACGCACCCATCATGCAACGCATCCAACACATTCAATATCCAACGCATCCAATGTATCCAATGCGTCCAACGTCCAAAGTATCCAATGTATCCAACGCATCCAACGTCCAACGCATCCATCGCATCCAATGCGTCCAACGCATCCAACGCGTCCAACGCATCCAACGCATCCATCGCATCCAACGCATCCAACACATCCAATGCATCCAACGCGTCCAATGCATCCAACGCGTCCAATGCATCCAACGCATCCAATGCATCCATCCAGCCTAATGCGTTGGTCTAACCTCTAAAGCATTCGTCACTCCCACTTTAAATTCTCCCTTTGACCAAGTAATCTTTCCAAGATCTTATGGCCAATGCATGTCAATGCCTAGTCCAACACTTAGTCAATTTTTCAACAATTTAAGCTTAACTCAAAACTACTCAAGGAAAATCTATTCAACACCTAGAAATTTCCTTCACTTCAACATAGGATTTAAATTTTACTTAGTTAATTTCCTTAACTACCTACTTAAGTAGGAAAAATGGAAATCCGGGTTTCACATTGTTATTCTCAGAATTTTTTTAAAATTTCTTTTTCAGAGAACATAGCAAGGTCGAAAGTAAATACCTCACCCCCAAATTTAAAATGCGGCAATGTCCCCATTGCCAAAAGATTAAAATAAGTTATGCGATGTTCTAGAATGCATTGTAAAGAGAGTTTGAAAGAAAACTAGCAAACCTCTAACTTCTAGAAATATTTTATGAAGTGACTATCTAAAGATTTAGTTAACTCTAATATATATGAAAGAAATATAAGCATATTTTTAATCATTGAAATCATACTTGGCAAAGAAATAGAATGCGGTAAACTATTAAATTTATCTACTTGTTAAATGATTGTGGTAATAAAAAAGAATGCGATGATAAAACTTTGAAACGTAAAATGCAATGCGATAGCGCAAAATTTGAAATAAAAATAAGGAAGAGTACACCCCCAAATTTGCGCTGTCGCCTGCATTGGATTGACGCATCCATCCTTGTGGCGATCTTTGCTACTGCGGATTGCGGTGATGTAGTGAGACCAGTTACTTCTTCTTGTGATATCTCCGCAATCCTGTGCCTTAATTATTGTAACCAGACAAAGAGAGGGTCAAATGATTTTAAACAAAACAACAAGAGATTTATTTATTTATTTTTTTTTTGTAAAGAGAACAAGGAATGAAAAACTGATAATAGCAAAATGGCGAAGAGTTAAGTGTTCAAGAGTTAAGTAAGGGGTAGTTCGGGTTTTCCAACTTTGCGGAGACCTTGTCTGGCTGTAAATTTCCTCCGCAATAAGCCTTTATCCGTTGCCCATTAACTTTAAATGATCGGCTGCCATCCTCGGTGATCAGTTCCACTGCACCATGTGGAAATATTTCCTTGATGATGAAGGGACCGGACCAGCGTGATTTTAATTCCCGAGAAGAGCCACAATCTCGAATTGAAGAGTAAGACTTTTTGCCCGACTTGGAGGTTCTTACTGCATATGCGTTGTCATGCCAGCGTTTGGTGCACTCTTTATAAATCTTCGCATTTTCATATGCGTTGTTCCTCCATACTTCTAGCTCGACCAGTTGCAATTTTCGCACTTCCCCTACCTACTCCAAATCAAAATTCAGTATCTTGACCGCCCACAATGCTTTATACTCCAGCTCCAAAGGCAAATGACACACCTTGCCAAATACCAACACATAAGGGGACATACCTATTGGTGTATTAAATGTGATCTGGTATGCCCACAATGCATCATCAAGCTTCACTACCCAATCCTTCCGCGAAGGTTTTACTACCTTTTCAAGTATCAATTTAATTTCACAGTTGGACACTTCAGCCTAGCCATTTGTTTGCGGATGGTATGCGATGGCCACTTTGCGAAGGATATTGTATTTACGCAACAACTCCTTTATATGGTGGTTGATAAAGTGTGATCTTTCATCACTGATGATAGCACGGAGAGTGCCAAAATGAGTGAAAATATTTTTCTTAAGGACTGGGAGATTACCGCCGCATCACTTGTGGCGCATGCAATTGCCTCTACCTACTTGGAAACGTAGTCAATGGCTATTATAATATAGTGCTTATCGTTTGAAGGAGGGAATGGTCCCATGAAATCAATCCCCCATACGTCGAATAATTCCAGCTCCAGGATAGTATTCATCGACATTACGTTCTTCCATGAAATGTTGCCAGTGCGTTGACACCAATCACATTTCATTGCGTAGTCAGCAGCATCCTTGAATAATGAAGGCCAAAAGAACCCACTTTGCAAAACTTTGGCTACAGTGCATTATCATCCAAAGTGCCCTCCATAAGGTGAATCGCGGCACTGTGACAATATGCATTGTTAAGCAGCATCTGGTACGCATAATCGAATGATTTGGTCTGCACCTCTTTTATACAGATTCGGCTCATCCCAATAGTAGTGTCTACATTCATTCTTGAGCTTCTTCCGTTGATGGTAGGTGTAATCTTCAGGAAATTGTTCATAGACCAAATAATTAACAATGTCCGCATACCATGGCAGTTCTTCTATGCGAAGCAGCTGCTCATCCAAGAACACGACACTCACTTCAGATTCATTGCGGTCAACTTCAAGATTCTCCAGTCTGGACAAGTGATCCGCAACTTGATTATCTATCCCCTTTCGATCAATTATCTCGATATCAAATTCTTGAAGGAGGAGAACCCATCTGATCAATCTAGGCTTTGCGTCCTTCTTTGTCATCAAATATTTGATTTTCGAGTGATCAGTATGAATTAGTACCTTGGTTCCCAACAAGTATGCCCGGAATTTTTCCAACGCAAAAATCACAGCCAAGAGCTCTTTTTCAGTGGTGGTGTAATTAAGTTGAGCAGGGTTCAAGGTTTTACTCGTATATGCGATGGGGTGCAAAATTGTTTTCTTCTTTTGCGCTAATGCAGCTCCCATCGCATACCCGCTTGCGTCGCACATGATTTTGAACGGCAGTGTCCAATCCGGCGCAATTAAGACGGGTGAGGTAATCAGCGCATCTTTTAGAATTTGAAATGCGTTGAGGCAATTGTTGTCAAATTCAAACTTTCTATCTGCCTCTAGTAACGCACTCAATGGTCTTGCTATCTTAGAAAAGTCTTTAACGAATCATCTGTAGAATCCAGCATGCCCCAGGAAGCTTCGTACTTCCTTCATGTTGGTTAGAGGTGGAAGCTTTTCAATTGCATCAATCTTTGCTTTGTCCACCTCCAACCCTTCTCTAGAGACCTTGTGCCCCAACACTATACCCTCTGTCACAATGAAGTGACATTTTTCCCAATTAAGCACCAGGTTCGTCTCTTCACATCTTTTCAAATTTTCTCCAAATTGGCCAGGCAGACTTCATAAGTATTCCCATAAATGGAGAAGTCATCCATAAATATTTCTACTGAGTCCTCGAGAAAATTTGAAAAGATTGACATCATGCACCTCTGGAACGTGCTTGGCGCATTGCAGAGGCCGAACAGCATGCGGCGGAAAGAAAATTCCCATATGGGCAAGTAAATGTGGTTTTGTCTTGGTCTTCAGGAGCTATCATGATTTGATTGTACCTGACATATCCATCCAAGAAACAGTAAAAATCATTCCCTGCTAATCTATCCAGCATTTGATCGATGAATGGAAGAGGGAAGTGATACTTCTTTGTGGCCGCATTCAATTTACGGTAGTCCATACAGATGCGCCATCCAGTGATGGTCCTCTATGGTATTAATTCATTGTTCTCATTGGGGACTACCGTCATTCTGCCCTTCTTCGGCACACATTGCACGGGGCTGACCCACGTGCTATCTGCGATGGGATAGATAATGCCTGCATCCAACCATTTGATAATCTCCTTTTTGACGACCTCTTTCATCATAGGATTAAGTCTGCGTTGATTCTCAATGGTTGCTTTGTGGTCATCCTCAAGACGAATGTGGTGCATGCAGTGCGCGGGGTTAATTCCTCTGATATCAGCGAGCGTCCAGCCGATTGCACGCACATGCTTTTTAAGAATGCTCATCAACACATTCTCTTGATCTGCGTTAAGTGCGGAGGAAATTATTACTAGCAGCTTCTCATTCTACCCCAAAAATGCGTGCTTCAGGTGTATTGGTAGGGTTTTTAGTTCAAGGGTTGGTGGCTCCATGAGAGAAGGTTGCGTTATTTTTCTTTCTTCCTTCAGCTCTGCTTC
>NC_052349.1:20156069-20170072 GCF_009727055.1 Benincasa hispida
ATGCGGTCCATTTGTTTTTGCAATGAAACAATAGCATCGTTATTTGTGTCAGAATCTTTGAGTCTTAATCTCTAGTCGCTCTCCCTCTAGTCTTTATGATTCTTGGAGATGCGATCCAGGATATTTCTTCGCCTCATCATAAGTCTTCTCAAGCAGTCCACCAGCTGCTACCGCATTGGCAGCGGTCTGCGAAGCAGGATTCAAACCGTGGTAGAAAAATTTCCATCTGAAGGTAGTCTGGCAGCCCATTATGCTAACAATCTCAGACCAACCTTTTTAAACCTCGCCCAGGCATCGCTGAGCGATTCGTCCATGTCTTGTTAGAAATTAGTAATAAGTTTTCTTCGTCTCGCACCTCTGTAGGTGGGAAATGCTTCTTCATAAACTTCTCCACCACCTGCTCCCAAGAAATGATCTCTCCTGATTGAGCGAATAAGCCCATTTCCTAGCCTGATCACAGAAAGAAAATGGGAACAACGTTAGTCAAACCACCTCAGCAGAGATATTCGAGAACACAAAATTATTGCAGATTTCAATAAAACTTCGGAGATGGGCGTGCGGATCCTTGCCACGCCTTCCTCTGAATTGACCTGCAGCCTGGATCACTGCAGCATTACCAGTTTCATTTCAAATCTACTTCCGTGTAAGGCAGGCCTCAAGATTCCCAAAGAGAAATCATAGAGGTTTGGCGATGCATAGTCCCTAATGGGCCTATTGCGATCGTTGGCCAACAGAATTGGATTTGCAATGATGTTGTTGTTGTTTGGTGCTTCATTCCTAGGATGTTCCGCCATCTCTTCTTTATCGGATTGTGGTTGCTGTTCGCAGTTCCTTAGTATCCTCCTAAAATTCCTCTCAATCTTCGGGTCGTAATTCGCCAGAGATTGAGAGTCCTGCAAAGAAATAAAAAAAAAAAAAAAAACTACCGTTAACAAACTATTTTGCGTTGATAATTTTCTTATGAAAACTTTGCGCTATTTTATTGAATGGAAATATGGATGATATGCATTGATGGAATTATATTGTGCACTCAAGGTTCCCCATCAGAATTCAAATGTAAATTCCCCTGAGTTTCCAGGTAAGTCTAGGGTCGATCACAGGGACTTGTGAAAATAGTTTGCGTTGATAATTTTCTTATGAAAACTTTGCGGTAACCGAGTAAATAAATAAGGTGGTTGGTTTGTTGTTGTGTTGATAAAAAGAAATAAAATAAATGTGGTGGATCTGAGAAACAAAGTTACGTTGATAGATGCAATGAGTATGCGATGAATGGGTTGAAAAGATCTTTAGCTAGCGTTACTTGAGAATGCATCAGACTATGTGACCATGTTACTACCATGCACAACAAGTCATTTTCCAATGTAAATGCGATGCTCCTAAATCTAGAACGCAAGTGTTGCATGCAAAATGTCCATAAAGCTTATTCCTAAGTATCTACTCTTGTCTTATGCGTTGATGCAAAATGCATGAAAGCAAGGTGACCACATACAATCATATCTTATTGCTAAGATGCATGCGATGCGTTGATAACAAATAGTGCTCATCCCTAAGCGCCTATCTTTCGTTTATGCATTCTAATCTGGTTCTTCCAAACCTAGATTATGTCCTGACCTTCCCAAGTCTAGATCCTGCCCTTAGACTACCCTCCCGAGTATCTCTAATAGATGAATGAAGTATACAAAAACAAGATAATCACAAAGAATGAAGATTCCCTCGTTGTGCTAGCTAAATGCTGCTCAATCCATTCAACTAATTTACCTACTCATGCGTGAATCACAAAGAGTGAACAAATATAGAGAAAGAAATTCCATTCTTATATATAAGTTAAGTACAAAATTCTAATGGAAGTTAAGGTAGAGAGCCCGGTAGCAATTCCTTGCTGACCGAGGCTTTTTACACTGAAATCTCTATTCTAAACTAAAAATATTCTCGCTTCTGCAGGAGTCGGCCCTCTCTCTGCCTTGATAGCTTCCGGTGCTCTCCCAAACTTGCCGGAACAATCTACTGGCACAACTTCTTCCTCGTGTCTGCTGACAGAGGCGTGAACCAAAAATGGTGAACTAACCAAGTGCTTAACCCCTTCTCTGAAGAATGCACTTGGTATTTATAGGGCATCAAAAGATGAAAGGCGGCTTCTCTTTCCTGGTTGTATAGATGAGACAGCTTTAATTCCTGACTGATACGCGGGATAATTGTCACTGATAAAGCTGGATGTACTTTGTGACCGTTATCGGCTATCAACTTAATTTGGATCCGACTGTTGTCAGCTTTCGGTCCCATCGATCTTAATTGTTCTTTCATCCAGATGCGTCCACCATGTTGCGATGATTCTTCTTGGGTGAATATTTGCGAGTGCGATCAATGCAAAGTCTTACGGTGAAGTTGCGCTCGACGATGAATTCCTATGATCGCAATCTCTACAATGCGTTAACGCATATTCTGCACAAAAAATACAAAAATCAATAATTCCAATGCGTTGACGCATGCGACCACAATATTATAGATTTTATGCTTAATGGACGCAATTTATCATTTTTCATCAACACAATCCAACATTATTTAATAACTTAGCACTATGATAACGTGCATTTTTTCCCGTTATCAAGTCCCGGGGGCCATTTGGGGTAACAAACGAGCTCCGTTTGCAAAATCGTCTGTCACACATCTTTTTTTCATCATTCTTAACCCATGGGTTCGTTTTCGCGCTTTTTCGTTTCGTAAGGTTTGCGCACAAAAAAGGCCCTCTGGGTAGCCCGCGTGGCCCCGTGGCCCATTTGGGGCAACAAACGAGCTTCGTTCAAAAAATCTTCTGGCACATGGCTTTTTTTCATAGTTCTTAACCCCTGGGTCCGTTTTCGCGCATTTTCACTCCATAAAGTTCGGCCACAAAAAGTGGGCCCCAAGGCCCCGGGGGCCATTTGGGGCACCAAACGACCTCCGTTCCCAAAAACATGTTAGATTTTATGTCCTAAAAATCATAATTTGTAAAATAATAAATATATTCTGTTTTGTTTTTCGATAAAATTGTTATTAAAATTGTAATTTTGAATCCAATAAACTAAGGTCCTGAGGTTATTTAATGTAGACTTGAACTTTATGTGATGACATAAAACATGGATCAAGTTCGAGTATATAGCCTAAAATGGTCTATATTATAAGGATAAGGTTGGGCGCCTTGTTCTGGGGACACTATGGATGCGGCCTACTTTGTAGTTAGTACAAACGATGTGATCCTGAATCGTTCATATAGAGATATTTGAGTGGGCGCATCCTAAGCAATGAGTTTGTATAAGACTGGACCACGACTTAGTCACTTTTTCTTTATAACACCGTTTACTGTATAAAACTAACTAATTCAAATTTGATGACCTAGGTAACTCGATCTCAATCCTGAGCTAACTATGAACTCCTGTTTATTGGGGATTATCCTTATATCTGCATGGGTGAGAGTAGCTCAAAAGCGATGGCTCAATAAGCCTCCCATTTCAGGGGTAAGATCGGGTAAATAGCTGGGGACATAGGGTGCAAGACGAACTTCACTCCTACTTGTCTCTAGTGGTAGTAGATAGGTTATTCTCTTAAGTGCTGACTTTGGAATTAGAACAAGGGGCCCCACCCTCTCATTAGGCTGAGAGGGACTCAATTTGTTAGTTGGACCACAAATCAATTGTTTTTTAGAGGTTTAGTGGGATTGAAGGAACAAGAAGTGTTCTCAGCGGTAAAACGATATTTTGACCTAGCCAAAACCACGAACAACTTGTGAAAGATTGACTTACTGGTTATGGTTATATCAGATGGACAAAAATATATCTACAGTAAGGGGAGTGCAACATGGGACTTTAGTGGAATGACCCGTTAGTTAACAAATTTTGATTAATTAGGTTAAAGAGTTTTACTAGTTAATCCCAAATTGTTGGAGCCCATGATCTGTAGGTCCATTAGTTCCCCTTGCTAGCTCATATGGATTAAACTTAGAACAGTATGTTGGATTAATTCGAATTGTTCGAATTAGGAAGAGGGATTAAAACCGACAAGTATATGCGATATCGCTATCGGCTTTTTATGGCGCTCTATAGTCAAATGTGATTTGAATTTTGAACATATGAATGCGGATTCATGTTCGGGAGGTCAAAATTAGTCAATAGGGTCAAAACTGTAAAAAGTCAAAGTGTTGACTTTTTCGCTAGGTAAAGTCAAAGGTTGACTTTGACAAAATGGAAAAAGACCATTTTTCCCTTGACTAAAGTTAGTGGAATTATCCAACATTTTTGTTGGATAATCCCATTAACTTAAGTGGACTATGTGTAAACGTTATAGAATGACAACTAGCCCACTTTGGTTTAGTGCTTTGTGAGGTGTTGATTTTTTGTGAGTTTTTACATGCATTAGATGCATGTAAGTGTTTTATAAAAGGAAGTTTTATAAAACAAATTTCTTCTTCTTCTTTTATTTTTTAAGCAAGCTGAATTTTCTATAATTTTGTTTTTCAAAATTCTCACCAAAATTCCCTTTTTTCTCACATTAACCTTGAACCTCCCTTGCTTCTCTTTTCATTGCTTCATTCACCGGGTCTCACAACCCGGTTCTGAGTCCAAAGAATAGCAAGGAAACTCTAGTAGTGACTCGGTAGAGTTTGGGTCAAGATTCAGCGAGAAAAAGCTTTTTTCGGGAGCTACAAAGGTTGTACACTATCCCTTTTAGTTTACTGTTTTTTGTTACTTTTGCATGCTACTTCCTTTTAATTAGAAGCAATTAGAGTGTAATTATATCCTTATTCCGCTGCGTATGTCTCATATTTCATCATGTAGTA
Source organism: Benincasa hispida (assembly GCF_009727055.1). NCBI lineage: Eukaryota > Viridiplantae > Streptophyta > Magnoliopsida > Cucurbitales > Cucurbitaceae > Benincasa > Benincasa hispida. The sequence goes on from NC_052349.1 coordinate 20,160,880, forward strand.
TCAGAGCATGCTTTAATTACGCTCAGTTGCTTTTGGTGGGTATTTTTTTCCTTTCTTTCAAATGTTTAATGAAATGTGGACTAAAGTGGATATATTACGATTTTGACATTGTTTTTCTTTAAATTTCTTGTGGAAATTTGTAATTGCTCACATGTTTATGAGCATTAATGTGTGAAAAAGGGTTTGTAATTTTGTTAGAGTCATTAGAGATGAAATTAGGTTATAATTACTCGGTTCCGGGAGATTGGACAGCTTCAAAAATTAAAGATATTTTTGTTCCAGACCTGTTTCGGCCACCCACTCCCGCCTCTGTGACCTGCATGACCGTGCGCTTTTCGTCGACTCGTCCCACCCCATGGTTCCGTTGACCGTGCCAGTGCATGTTGACCAGCCGATCCAGACGGTCTGGACCGGTCAGTTTGACCCGGTTGTGCCTGTTTGACCAGTTCAACTTGGTTTTTGGTGTTTTTGGGCCGATTTGAGTGGTTTCTGAGCGGTTCCAGATGGTTCAAAGTGTTTGAAGCCAGTTCTGGGAAGCTGGTTGCTAATTTCTATAATAAATTAGTTATTTGTTTGTTTTTATTGCCAAAATCGGTCCACTTTAGTGTTGTTTATGTCACACCCCGCCCCAGACTACCCTCTGAGCCTGAGAAAGGGCATGACTGTAGCAGTTATCAACTCTTTTCGTTGACACTTACTGCCTAATAACCCTTGCAGAAATAACTCTGATACCAATGAATAAATTTAACAAATCAACTAATTAAATAGGCCCATTTTATTACAATAATGTATCATTTATACAACTTCAAGACTTAACTATAAAGTTTACAACAACAACTGTAAAACCCCCTGGAAGTGTAATTGTGGTACGTGGCAGAGCTTGACCTTAGCAGCACCTTGGAACTCCTCACCTTTCGCTACCCGGGGGGGAGGGAAAAACATAAAACATGGAAAAGCATGAGCTATAAAGCCCAGTGAGTGGTGCCTTTAGATAAACAAATAACTTTGTCAACAGAAATATACTTTTGGGAAAGCAATGCATAGTCAACAAGAACATTACCACAAGTTCAATATTATTTTCCAGCCAAACCGCTGGACAATCCCCAGCTCGACTGCTGGTTAAAACAATCAACCCTAGCTTGACCGCTGGTTATCACTTAATAAAAACATCCCCAGTACTTTCACACGTATACTAAGACAACAACAATTCCCGTGGAAACTTTCCTTATACCCTATTATCCCCCCAACATGCACATCGACTATTTTCCTACTAGCTATGCTTAAGTAACTTGACTATATTTCCCGCCGGTCATCACCGACTATCATTTTCAGTCGACCAAAGCCGACTATATTTCCCCGCCAAGTACCTTTTGAAGCATGCTAACTATATATCCCGGGTACAATTTCAGTTTCCAAACATACAAACAATATCTTAACAAGCATAGTAACAAGATAAACATATATCCCTGATCATTCCAATTTAACATTATCTCCTATATATATTTACCTATATATAGAAATTATATCAATAATACAACAAAACAATAACCACGCACCTTGGTTGGTTAGGAACTTTCCTTTTCGAAGTTCCTTAGGTTTCCTTGGTTCCCTTTTGAACCCAAAATTCCAGATTCAATTATCAGCTTATATTACTCATAGTTCCAGAACTTATTTTAAGATACTTCCTTCTGCAAACATGTTCTAAAATGTCTTAGGAAGCTTACCATAAAATTTTAGCTTAGAAATTCTCGTGGTTTAGCGGAAATCTTCAAAACATCAATACTGGCTCAGCTTACCCGACAGCCTGATCCTTCTATCTTTTTCTCAGCTTCCAGCTTGATTCCTTAAAGCTTCTTCCCCACCATGAAAAATAGACTCTTTTAGCTTTCAAATGGCTTTGAAATCACATCAAACGCACAAGTATTCTGGGAGAACTTCTCATTCCAAGTTGATGCTACTTCTTGTCTTTTCTGCCTGACAGCATCTCCCCTCTTGGAACTTCTTGACCAACGCATGGTCTTGCTACCAACGCATGGTCTTCTCCCAATTAGTCCTCACACACTTTTCTTTATGTCCTTTGAAGAGAATTTGAGTTCCCATCTGAAGTCCTTGGCCCTATTTATAGGCATCCAAGATTGCTCCACGGCCGACACCTCCTACTTGGTTGCATGTCCAAGTGTCTTTTCTTCACACCATCAACGCATTCTTACATCAGCGTAAGCCAAAGTGTCTTCTTCTCTTTTCACCAATGCATAGCCCTCATCCTTTACATGTCTTATGCATCCACCTAATTTGCTTAAGGTTTAATAATTCCTCTTAACAAGCCACATGTCCGGATGACGTCCTCCATATGAGCACATCTTTCATATGCATCCACAAGCCCTTGGATGTTCAACGTATAGTATGCCATCAGCGCATAGTTGGCCATCAACGAATAGTCTATAATCAATGCATAGCAACCCTTGGTTCCCCTTGGTTTTCAACATAGCACCATCGCAACCCAACTCACTCAGTCATCGCGAGCCTTAACCAACTCAAGGGCCAACCACCATGTGTCCAACCTAGCCCATCGCATGGCCTTTGTCCAACGCATCCATCGTGCAAGCCATTGTTAAGTTCCAACGCATAGCAAGGTCGCACGGCCTCGACGTATAGGATGGTTGCTTAACATCAATCGCATGGTTCGCTCGTCATCAATGCATCGCTCGCATGAGTCGTTTGGCATGGCCGCTTGGCCGGCAGTTTGGCATCGACTCATCGCTTAGCATCGATGCATCGCTTGGCACGACAGCTTAGCATCGCTCGCAGGGCTCGCTCGATCACTCGACACATGGGCTCGCTCGGCATGGGCGCTTAGCATCGCTCGGAGGGCTCGCTCGGCCGCTCTAAGCATGGGCTCCCTCGGCATGGGCGCTTAGCATCGCTCGCAGGGCTCGCTCGGCCGCTCGACGCATGGGCGCTGGCATCGACGCATGGGCTCGCTCGGCATGGGCGCTTAGCATCGCTCGTAGGGCTCGCTCGGCCGCTCGACGCATGGGCATTGTGCATTGACGCATGCCACTGTCTAACGCATGCCCTGCCTGCGTCCTCGCCTACCCTTGCGTCCGTATGCCTTCTGCAACGCCGACCATCGTGCCATCCAACCTTCCAACACATCACTTCAAATTTCTTCTTTAAGCCGCATACCAATACCAACGCATCCATTGTGCCTAATGTGTTGGTCTAACCTCCAAGGCATGCGTCACTCCTACTTCCTTTTCTCCGTTTGCCCAAGAAATATCTCCAAGATCTTATGGCCAACGCATAGCAATGCCTAGTCCAACACTTAGTCAATTTTCATCAATTAAAGCTTAACTCAAAGCTGCTCAAGGAAAATCTATTCAACACTTAGAAATTTCCTTCTCTTCAATATAGGATTTAACTTTCACTTAGTTAATTTCCTTAAGCACCTGCTTAAGTAGGAAAAATGGAAATCCGGGTTTCACATGTACTTCCCCCTAAAGAAAATTTCGTTCTTGAAATTTACTCGAACTAACTCCGATTTAAAGTTCCACAGTAACTATTGTTGTAACCTTTTATAACCTCGTCTATTACCATGCTTCCACTACGCTACTCTGATATCAACTTTCTTTGTTTGTCCAACGATACCTCACCTAGCCATCTCTAAGCTAGATGTTGAAAGAAACTATCTGCAACATAATCATTTCTATCTCAAACTTTAAATGAGAATAACTTAAATTCACACTTACCTTCCTCGGTAGATCTTCAGGTAGCGTTGTGAGTTTCAGCTCCGATTGCCTGCTAGGTCATGCCACTTCTGCCATTCCTCTTAGTCTCACTTTGACTAATTCTTAGGTTTCTCCTTAAACCTTTATTCTACCACACTTCCTTCTGGTTTTACTAAACTCAACCCTCAGGTTTTTCTAACTCAACCCTCCGGTTTCCAAGAACATATAATTTGATACTAAGCTGGTATAAAATAATTCCTCAATTGTCCCAGAATCTTATGCTCTGATACCAAGTTGTCACACCCCGCCCCAGATTATCCTCTGAGCCTGAAAAAGGGCGTGACGACAGCAGTTATCAACCCTTTCGTTAACACTTACTATATAATAACTCTTGTGAAAATAACTTTGATACCAATGAAAAAATTTAACAAATCAACTGATTAAGTAGGCCCATTTTATTACAACAATGTATCATTTATAAAACTTCAAGACTTAACTATAAAGTTTACAACAACAACTGTAAAACCCTCCGAAAGTATAACTATGGTACGTGGCAGACCTTGACCTTACCAGCACCCTGAACTCCTCACCTTTCGCTATCTGGGGAGGGGGGGTAAAACATAAAACATGGACAAACATGAGCTATAAAGCCCAGTGAGTGGTGCCTTTAGATGTCACACCCCCTCCCAGATTACCCTCTTATTCTGGAAGAGGATATGACCGTGGTGGCTACTAGCCATACTGCCAGCACTCACCACCCAAACCTTCTAATCTAGATACTAACCTATTCATTTTATTAGTAATATACACAAACAGCTAACCTCCCCCGTAAGTTCTTACGAAGATTACATAATTACAAGCATACAGCCAAGACATTATTTTTATAGAAAAAAAAAATATTCACAAATGGCCCAAACATTTCTACAAAAACACTAGTCCCTCACAAAACATGTGTACATAAATGGATTATCCACCTAAGTCTTTTAATAAGCCGAGTCTTTCGGTGGCAAGCAACAGTAGAATCAACTTTGAGGAAACTGACCGCTACGTGAAAAGAGAAAACACAGAAATTCTGTGAGCTAAAAGCTCAGTGAGTGACTATAGAATCATAAAGCAACAAGCATAGCATGACTATAAACATGTAAATATACCAATGCGTAAACTCAAGCATTTGTCTCTATATATAGCTGTAAACCATTCTCAGACATCATTAAACATTATTATTCCCTAGTTGAGAACGAGCCTCGCTCTAGCTCCCAAACATTTATTACCGACTAAGAAACCCATACTTCGGTTTCTCATTCATAACTGCCTACGTGCACATGGCCACACTAAGTACCATCATATTTTAGGTACTTCCACTTAGATACCTTCTCAAATTTGTCCTTCAGTATCGAGCTACTATGATACCTTCTCATATGTCCTTCGGTATCAAATTGGCCAGATACCTTCTCAAATGTCCTTCAGTATCAAATTGGCCAGGTACCTTCTCAAATGTCCTTCGGTACCTAATTGGTTAGATACCTTCTCAACGTCCTTCGGTATCAAATGTGTATTTTGTAACACCAAATTAAGTTCAATTGCCTAGTATTTACACAAGAGTTGTTCCATTGCCACTCATTTACACAAAACTCATTCTCTCATAGCCTTTTTCTAGGAACCCTATATCAAAATAAAAAACACAGCTTTTGTAATGGTTATACAACATACCTTGGCCTGTGTTACACACATACAAGCCGAGAAACATGCATTAAGTTATTCTCCAACCATTTGTTGCTTGAGGAAATGTAAATACATCATTAATGTCACTGTGCTTTACTTGATCATATACGCATGAGTATTGGAAACCTTAAGTTTACCGAGTCACTCACCGTTCGTCAGGTTCTTATTGGTTTATACGCTTTTCCTAGCTCTTCTTGGCCTGAAAAGATATAATTCCCAATTAAACTACTTAGAATTCCTAGTAAAATATCTCAAATAATTCATTTATTAAAGGAATTTCCATCAATACAGACAACTTTACTAGCGAGATCCCCCTGAGCGATGCTAGCGAGATCCCCCTTGAGCGATGCTAGTGAGATCCTCTAGAGCGATCCCAGCGAGATCCTCTAGAGCGATACCAATAAGATCCTCTAGAGTGAGATCAAGCTTTTCCTGTGAAATTCTTGGCGATACTCACCTCAATTCCTAGAGAGATTCCCCCTAGAGCGAGATCCTCCTTACAAAATCAGTGAGATTTCCTTTATAAACGAGATCCTCATGCCCAAATCTCGCTATAATTCTCCATGATGAACTGCTTGCTTGTTCCTTACAAGCATCTTTCTGCTTATGCACCAATTCCCTGTAATAACTTCAAAAATTCATAACTCAAAATCCAGAGCTCTTTTTAAGAAACTTTCTTCTAAAAACTTGTTTAGATTTGAGCTAACTTCTTTACCTTAAAATTTTAGCCCAGAATTCCTTATAGTTTGGCTTGGAACTTCCAAAATTCACCTCAAGCCTTGATTCATCTGTGGTTCTACAAATTCAGAATTCCTTATAGTTTGGCTTCTACAAATTCTCTGTTTTATTCTTCTCCTCTTGCAATCTTTCTTCAGCAGGACAACCTTGAAAACTAGATTCTCCCAGCTTTCAAATGGCACTGAATTCGCTAAATTTGCTCTTGTCAATTATCAAAACCATGTTTTTGAAGTTTCACTTCCCTTTTTAATCTTTCTACCACTTCCTGAGTTCAAAGAATTACTTGCCACGTCACTCAATACTTAGTGCCTTCAGCAGACTAATGATTGAGTTTCTTCATTTGATATTTTTTCCCTTCCCTTCCTTCGTCATCCCTATAAACAAAATGAATTTCCATTTAATAAATATGTAATATAACATTCCTTTGGCTAAACATGCTTATCTAGGGAACCTAAGTTCGGGGGTTTAAATTAGATAAACAAATAACTTTGTCAACAGAAATATACTTTTGGGAAAGCAATGCATAGTCAACAAGAATATTACCACAAGTTCAATATTATTTTCCAGCCAAACCGCTGGACAATCCCCAGCTCGACTGCTGGCTAAAACAATCAACCCCAGCTTGACCGCTAGTTATCACTTAATAAAAAAAATCCCCAGTACTTTCACACGTATACTAAGACAACAACAATTCTTGTGAAAACTTTCCCTGTTCCCTATTATCCCGCCAATGTGCACATCGATTATTTTCCTGCTAGCTATGCTTAGGTAACTTGACTATATTTCCCGCCGACAGAAGCCGACTATATTTCCCCGCGAAGTACCTTTTCAAGCATGCTAACTATATATCCTGGGTACAATTTCAGTTTCCAAACATACAAACAATATCTTAACAAGTATAGAAACAAGATAAATATATATCCCTGATCATGCCAATTTAACATTATCTCCTATATATATTTACCTATATATAGAAATTATATCAACAATACAACAAAACAATAACCACTCACCTTGGTTGGTTAGGAACTTTCCTTTCCGAAGTTCCTTAGGTTTCCTTTGTTCCCTTATGAACCCTAAATTCCAGATTCAATTATCAGCTTATATTACTCATAGTTCCAGAACTTATTTTAAGATACTTTCTTCTGCAAACATGTTCTAAAATGTCTTAGGAAGCTTACCATAAAATTTTAGCTCAGAACTCCTCGTGGTTTAGCGAAAATCTTTAAAACATCAATACTGGCTCAGCTTACCCGACAGCCTGATCCTTCTATCTTTTTCTTAGCTTCTAGCTTGATTCCTTGAAGCTTCTTCTCCACCATGAAAACTAGACTCTTTTAGCTTTCAGATGGCTTTGGAATCACATCAAACGCACGAGTATTCTGGGAGAACTTCTCGTTCCAAGTTGATGCTACTTCCTATCTTTTCTGCCTGACAGCATCTCCCCTCTTAGAACTTCTAGTATATAATATATACTATGCATGCTTAGTTTTAACATAAGTGTTATATTAAAGCATGTTTGTTTGAAGGAAGCATGTTATAGATGAATCTTCTAGGGTTATAATTGTTATAATTTATTTTATAATTGAACCTAGACTTTTAAAATCTATAATAAAGATAAAATGCATGCTCACTTAGGGTTAACCATCGAGCAATCCTAATTTTCATAGAAAATAGGTCGATATCTTGTAAAACCGAAGTTACAAGAAAACTCACCTGGCAAGATCTTGGCAAAAATTCAGATAAAATGACTAAAGTTGAAGGTTTTTAAGTTGACGGTTCACGGAACACCTACTACCTAAAGATCGAGCCGGCGTCTAAGTTAGGTTAAACTGGTTTTATGAGCATGCGTGAGCGGTGTGAGGTAATAAAATTTGTTTATCACCTAGACATCGTAGGTTAAAAATCCAGTATAAAATTTATACTCGGATGAATCACCTAGACTTAGGAAGTTAGCCGAAATGTATCGCTAAGTATTTTATACCCTAACCGTCTAGAACACTTCAGCTGGAGAGAAATAATGTACTTTTAGCTCTAGTGTCCTTAAGAGTTCACACCATGAGATTCATGTTTGGCTTTGGGCCGCCCTGGAAGTGGACTCCATTCGGAGAGTGTTTGCATGAGTCAATACCAAGGTGAATAGTGGAAGTTGTTCATAGCAAGTGGGAGAAGGAAGTGTGTCAACACATCCTACAGTCTCTTCCATTAGGTCACACCGTGAGATACCTATAATGCGCCTGCATGTCTGCCCTAGAGCGACCTTACCAATCGGAGGGTTGTCTAATAGGATTCAAAACTCCGCAAACTCTAGAAATTGATAGGGTCTCTCAGGTCAATTTTCATTCTTGTCTTTCCAACTTCGGGAGCATAATGATTCCGATCTTTGAGGTCTGAAAATGGAGAGTCACACTTACGAGAATTACCAAGTGTTAGTAAATTTTTTACCAAAGTAGCGATAACTAAGTTACTATAGGAATAAGAGTTATTCTGGTGATAGTATCTAGTCAAGATAGCCTTGGTTCAATGGAGGAATAGTCGATCACCCCCCGGTGAAGGTTATTCTAAACCGTTGAAATATCGTTGCAAATATAATAATGATGGGTGCATTATTTTTTTGCTAAACTTGATTGGATTTTAAAGATTAATGTTTTTTTTACTAAAAAGGATATGTTTTTCTTTTCAGCATGACTAGCTCTTTAGTTCAACTATTAGCTTTTGAAAAACTTAACGGCGACAACTACTCAACATGGAAAACAAATCTGAATTCAATACTAGTAATAGATGACTTGAGATTTGTCTTAACTGAGGAATGTCCTCAGGCCCCTACCTCGATAGAAGCACAAGGTAAATATGATTTACTAGTTGCTAAAACATGTTTAGTGGAGTATGATACCTCAACCTGGATATTGGATTCAGAACCCACTAATCATATTTGCTTCTCTTTTCAGGAAACTAGTTCCTGGAAAAAGCTTGAAGAAGGCGAGATCACCCTCAAGGTTGGAACA
>NC_052349.1:20170097-20194076 GCF_009727055.1 Benincasa hispida
AGAGAGGTTGTCTCAGCCGAAGCAGTTGGGAGACTTGAAGTTGTTTTTCAACAATAGATATATCATACTTAAAAAAATTTTGTATGCTCCTAAAATGAGACGAAATTTAATATCTATCACATGTATATTAGAAAAAAATGTATAAATATCTTTTGAAATTAATGAAGCCGTTCATTTCAGAAAAGGTATTCAAATTTGCTCTGCTATACTTGAAAACAACTTATATAAGTTAAGACCAACTAAAGAAAAATTGTCTTAAATACTGAGATGTTTAGAATAGCCGAAACTCAGAAATAAAAGACAAAAAGTTTCTTCTAATGCCTATCTATGGCACTTAAGACTTGGTCACATAAATCTCAAAAGGATTGAGAGATTGGTTGAGAATGGACTCCTTAAATCAGTTAGAAGACAATTCTTTACCTCCATGTGAGTCTTGTCTTGAGGGAAAAATGACTAAGATATAATATTGGAATAGTCTTAGAGCCACAATACCCTTAGAGCTCATACATTCGGACCTCTATGGACCGATGAATGTCAAAGCTCGAGGTGGGTATGAATATTCATCAGTTTTATTAATGACTATTCAAGGTATGGTCATATTTACCTAATGCATCACAAGTCTAATTCTTTTGAAAAGTTCAAAGAAATAAGGTTAAGGTTGAGAACCAGTTAGGTAAAACAATTAAGACACTATGATCAAATCGAGGTGGGAGTACATAGACTTAAGATTCTAGGACTATATGATAGAACATGGAATCAAGTCACAACTCTCCGCACCTAATATGCCTCAGAAGAACGGTGTATCTGAAAGAAGAACAAAAACCTTGTTGAACATGGTTCGCTCAATGATGAGCTTTGCTAAGTTACCTGATTCCTTTTGGGGACATACATTAGAAACTGTTGTCTATATTTTGAATAACGTTCCCTCTAAAAGTGTTTCAGAAACACCTTATGAGCTATGGAAAGGGCGTAAAGGCAGTTTACGTCACTTTAGAATTTGGGATGCCCGACAACACGTGTTGGTGCAAAATCCTAAAAAATTGGAACATCATTCAAAACTATGCCTATTTTTAGATTAATCCAAAAGAACAAAAAGTGGTCTATTTTACGATCCTCAAGAGAATAAGGTATTTGTATCAACAAATGTCACATTCTTAGAGGAAGACCACATAAGAAGTCATCAACCTCGCAGTAGACTAGTATTGAATGAAATTTCCAAAAGACACTACAAATATAGCTAGTTCATCTACTAAAGTAGTAGATAAAACTAGTACATCTGATCAGTCACATCCTTCTCAGAGTTGAGAATGCCTCGACGTTGTGGGAGGGTTGTTCATCAGCCCGACTATTACTTTGGTTTAACAGAAACACAAGTCGTCATACCCGATGACGGCATAGAGAATCCATCGACCTATAAACAGGTGATGAAAGATGTGGACCGTGATCAATGAGTCAAAGCCATGGACCTTGAAATGGAGTCTATGTACTTCGATTCTGTCTGGGAACTTGTATATCAACCAAATGATGTAAAACCAATTGGTTGTAAGTAGATCTACAAGAGAAACGAGACCAAGCCGATAAAGTACAGACTTTTAAGGATCGACTTGTGGCAAAGGGTTATACCCAGAGAGAGGGAGTGGACTATGAAGAAACTTTCTCTCCCGTTGTCGTGCTTAAGCTGATTAGAATACTTCTTATCCATTGCCACCTTTTATGACTATGAAATTTGGAAGATGGATGTTAAGACAACTTTTCTAAACGGCGATCTTGAGGAGAGTATCTATATGGCTCAACCAGAGGGGTTTATTGCATAGGGTCAAGAACAAAAGGTTTGTAAGCTTCAAAAATCCATTTATGGGTTGAAACAAGCTTCTAGATCTTGGAATATAAGATTGATACTGCGATCAAATCTTATGGCTTTGAACAGAATGTCGACAAGCTTTGTGTTTACAAGAAGATCGTCAATTCTACTATAGTGTTCTTAGTTTTATATGTTGACGATATTCTACTCATTGGGAATGAAGTAGGTTACCTAACTGACATCAAGAAATGGCTAGCAACGCAGTTCCAAATGAAAGATTTAGGAAATGCGCAGTATATTCTTGGGATTCAGATTATTCGAAACTGCAAGAACAGAACACTAGCCATGTCTCAAGCAACTTATAATAGACCAAAATGTTGTCTAGGTATAAGATGCAGAATTCCAAAAGAGGTATGTTACCTTACAGATATGGAATTCATTTATCAAAGGATCAATGTCCTAAGACACCTCAAGAAGTTGAGGATATGAGACGCATTCCCTATGCTTCCGCAGTAGGGAGCCTGATGTATGCAATGTTATGTACTAGACCTAACATATGCTACGCAGTAGGGATAGTCAATAGGTATCAGTCCAATCCATGATATGATCATTGGACTGCTGTTAAAAAATATCTTCAAGTATCTTAGGAGAACGAGGAACTACATGCTCGTGTATTGTACTAAGGATTTGATCCTTATTGGATACACTGACTGTCACACCCCTCCCAGATTACCCACCTAATCTAGAAAGAGGTGTGAAGATGATAAATATCATCTCCCCCAATGACATTTAGCATCATTACAACCAACTTTACCTGTGCTTAAATCTGAACAGTTACACAATAATCCTTTAGTACATTTAATTTCCATTCAGCAAATTCCATATTACGATATCCACAAAAAAAGTTTCATAAACTTTCTATCTTCTATTATATACAAACCATGAACAAAGTTTAGACACACGGAAACACTTTCAGACATTACACAACAAAACAACTCCTCTTGTCCCATACTCCCAAAACCATGACACGTAAGTTCGTGATATGCAATCTATTTACAACCTAATCTACAATGTAGGCAGAGAGACTCTTGTCGTGTAACAGTAAACAGCTCAGCGTGTTTCCAAAACTTTAACGCTACTTAGGGGGGGACAATAAACATCGAAAGCATGAGCTAATGCCTAGTGAGTGGTAAATGAATATAAAACATAAGTTATCGCCTTTCTAAATCATCAAAAAAATAATTTAAATCGTTCAATAAAACATTGGCCAAGTATAAAAGATTCAATAGCATCTCATCAAACACGTGCTAGTAAAACAGTGGCATGATCAACTCTCATAAGCACATTTTAAAGCATTCAATCGTTATCAAAAAATCACACCAACTCTGTACCCAAATACTCGTTTACAATGGGGTTACTCTGGAACAAAGAATGCCCCCTGCGATGTAAACCAAATCACAAGGTCATACGTGCATGTAGAGCTGCCTCAAGGCTAAGCATATTTACACACCACAGGCCCAAGTTACTCTGGACTCCCCGGTATTACTCGCGCCAACATCTGACCTCGATGGTAGCCCCCCTGATAGCCTGGGTGGCGCTACAGTGCAGGTTCCTCTGGACTTCCGGTATACTCTGGCCACATCTGACCCCGGTAGCCCCCTGATCGCCCTGAGCAGTACTACTGAAACACATTCAAGTAACACGGAATATAACCACCTCTCGGGTACAAGAATCAGTAGTTTGAAACATTTACACAACCATTCAACAACCTTGATTCCACCACCAAGAGGTTTTTCATAAAAACCATACAAATCACAAGTATGTAAACTCTGATTTCAAACTACATTTTGATAAATCAAGATTGTATAAAACCATCGAGAGTTTAAGAAATCATGCTTTAAACATTTTTGAAATATTAGCCAAGTAAAACAGATCATGCCATCACATTTTAGAAATCATAACTTACTATAATATATAATTAGTTTCTAATCAAAACACTCGAAAGTAAACCACTCACTATCAACTGGCGCGAGCTCATTGGGTTGTAAGCCTTTCCAACCTTAATTTGGTCTGAAATAAAGTCCCAAGGTTACTAGACACTCACAAGAGGTCAAATCAACCCTAAAACAGCCCATAGTGATTAATTGTAACCACTTTAACTCATTTTAACACCTAAACATTCACATTTTTGCTCCTTAAGTCCCATTTTCCTCACATTACCCAAAATGGCCCAAAATAATTTTTTAGTCCAAAAGTATTCATTCTTGGGTCGAAATGTCAAGAAAATCTTAATTGGGATTGAAAAATGCTCACCAACACCCAAATGCTTAAAAAAAAACAAGCAATTGGGCACTAGAAATGGGCGTGGGCGCCAGGCTGTGGGCGTGGGTAAGCAAGGCTAGCCATGGGTGGCCAGGACTGGATGTGGCTGAGGTGTGCTGAGGGGTGCTGGCATGGAAGGAGGCGCGCTAATGGGGCTGGCAGCCTTGGGGCGTGGCTGGCCAACTGCTACCCTTGTTCTAGAAAACACTGGTTTCAATTTAACCAACTTTTAACCCAACTTAAACGAAAATTTGCACATACTTCCTTCATCAAATATGTTTAAGAAACCTTTAAGCTAACTAACCTCAAAATTACAGCTCTTAGCTCGTATTCCAAGGCTCATAATCTCTCTTGGACTACACCTTACTCGGATTTTCCAATTTTTCGGGCAACCTTTACTCTCTTCACGATTTCTTTAGTTTTTCGATCCCAAATCTCACGAGCAGCCCTAGAATAGACTCACAACTCAGTAAGCTTTAATCTGGTTTACATATGGAAGCTTTTGCACGAGTATTTTGGGAGAACCATCACATTCTTCAAACCCTAACTTTCTTGCCGAAGCTGTACACTTTTTCCTCCAATCAAAGTCCTCCACCCAGCTGCTTTGTTTGCTCTAATACGTGGCTTTTTATTTATTTTCCTTATATTTTGTAGCCTTACAATACTTATCAAGTTAAATTAATTTTAGATTTTACCAAATTAATCCAAGAATGTTTTTTTTAAAAAAAAAACAAACAACTTCAATACCCCTCTCGGCCAACTTGCACTTCCTATAAATTTTGTTCTTTCTTTCCTTGTAACCCTTAGCCAATAACAAATCATGTTCACTATACAAGTGCCCAATCATGAAAAATTGTTTCCAATAATAACATGTATTAGTACATTTCTAAAAGAACTTGCATTTGTTAAGTAATTTCCAACTTTAATTCCTACACTTAGAATTAGAACTTTCTTAGGTCATACAATCCAAGTTATTCATTTAAGTACATAAGCTCACTTGTCTAGGTTGATGCTAAGCATAAACAAGAGAAAAAAGGGACAAGGGCTTACACTGACTCTGATTTCAAACAATAAAGATGCAAGAAAATCTACATGCGGGATCAGAGTTAATTCTGAATGGAGAGCGAGTAGTGTGGAGAAGTGTGAAGCAAAACTGTATCGCAGACTCCACAAATGGAAGCTGAATACGTAGCTGCATGTGAAGCAGCAAAGGAAGCAATTATGGTTGGAGGAAATTCTTGACATATTTGGAAGTTGTTTCCAAATGTGCATCTGCCTATCACCCTATATTGTGATAATAGTGGTGCAGTTGCAAATTCAAAAGAACCAAGAAGCCATAAGCGTTGACAAGCATATTGAGCGCAAATACCATCTTATCCAAGAGATTGTACATCGTGGAGATGTTGTAGTGACCCAGATATCTTTCTGAGCAAAACATTGTTGATCCTTTTTAGAAAAATGCTCCTCACGGCTAAATGTTTGAAGGTCACCTACAGAGTCTAGGTCTACGAAGTTTGTAAACTAGGACAAGTGGGAGAACTTTTGGGTATATTCGCTTAGTTTTATTGTATTTATTATGTTTCTTTTCCTCACTTAAATTCAACTATGTGATATTCCACTAGGAGTTTTAGTCCAAGTGGGAGTTTGTTGGATTTTATTCCTAAAACTCGTAGTTTGTAAAATAATAAACATATTTTGTTTTGTTTTTCGAAAATTTGTTATTGAAATTGTAATCTTGAATCCAATAAACTAAGGTTCTGAGGCTATTTAATTAGATTTGAACTTTATGTGATGACATAAAACATGGATCAAAGTTTTGAGTATATAGCCTAAAATGTCTATAGTATAGGGATAAGTGTGGCGCATTGTTTTGGGACACTATAGATGCGACCTACTTTGTAGTTAGTACAAACGATGGTGATCCTGAATCATTCATATAGAGATATGTGAGTAGGGGCATCCTATGTCAATGAGTTTGTATAAGACTGGACCACGACTTAGTCGCTTTTACTTTATAACACCGTTTACTGTATAAAACTGACTAATTCAAATTTGAGGTCCTAGGTAACTCGATCTCAATCCTGAGCTAACTATGAACTCCTATTTATTCGAGATTATCCTTAGATCTACATGGGTGAGAGCAGCTCAATAGCGCTTACTCAATAAGCCTCCCATTTCAGGGTAAGACCGGGTAAATAGCTAGGGACATAGGGTATAAGATGAACTTCCACACCTACCCAATCTCTTAGTGGTAGTAGATAGGTTGTTCCCTTAAGTGCTGACTTCGGATATAGGAACAAGGGGCCCCACCCTTTCACTAGGCTTAGAGGGACTCAATTTGTTGGTTGGACACAAATTCAATTGTTCTTTTAGAGGGTTCAGTAGGACTGAAGGAACAATTAATGTTTCTCGGGGTACAAACGTATTTTGACGCCAATTCAAGACTCAAAATGAACACCTTGTGAAAATCTACTACTGGTTATGCGTTATATCAGATGGCAGAAATATATCTACAGCTGAGGGGAGTGCAAACGACGGGACTTTAGTGGAATTGACCGTTTAGTTTAACAAATGTTGCATTAATTAGGTTAAAGAGTTTTATCGCCTTAATCTCAGATTGTGAGCCCAATGATCTGTAGGTTCCATTAGCGTCCCCTGCCAGCTCATATGCGATTAAAACTTAGAACAGTAAGTTTAGATTAATTCTGAATTGTTCGAAATTAAGAAGTGAAGATGTATTCCGCCTATCGAGAGAAGAGTTTGGAAGAATGCCGTTAACTAAAGCGAGAAGTATTTCCAGATATTAAAAACAACCTTGCGTTTCATCACGTTCATCTCTATTATCACCATAGACATATGGGAACCGGCCGATCATTAAGACGGTGTACACCAAGGAAAGCAGAACCTTAGTTGATCCTTAACATGAATTAACAAAACTTGCGATGTTTTTTACTTTTTACTCTTTCTTCTACTTCTGCTTCATTCGATAAGATTTGCCATCGCATATTCAATTTTTTGTACAGCTTCACAGTCAGCCTTCGACCTCAATATCATGTATCATGTATTCTTGTATCATGTATCATAAGTAGTTAGGAATTTCCTTATACAACGAGATTTTTATTTTATCAACGCATTTTTCTTTCATTCGCAATTTTATTTCTGTTAACAAACACAACATTCTTTATTCATTTTTAAACCGGTCGCCATGAATCACATAAGTGTCGTATTAATGACAACAATCCATGTTTGACCTCGTGACACTATGAGAAACATGTGTCGGAATTATACTTGTTCAGCATACAGGAAACTTGTTGACACGCATACTTCATCGCATACTTCTACGAGCATATCATTATCAACGCATATACTTAGAATGTTAGTGTCGCATAAAATTTATCTTTATCGTTAAAATACTTTGAGCGTATGTTTAGAGCATTCAATCTCTCTCTTAGCCGAAACTCAGAATAAAAGACAAAAAGTTTCTTCTAATGCCTATCTATGGCACTTAAGACTTGGTCACATAAATCTCAAAAGGATTGAGAGATTGGTTGAGAATGGACTCCTAAATCAGTTAGAAGACAATTCTTTACCTCCATGTGAGTCTTGTCTTGAGGGAAAAATGACTAAGACATAATATTGGAATAGGTCTTAGAGCCACAATACCCTTAGAGCTCATACATTCGGACCTCTATGGACCGATGAATGTCAAAGCTCGAGGTGGGTATGAATATTTCATCAGTTTTATTAATGACTATTCAAGGTATGGTCATATTTACCTAATGCATCACAAGTCTAATTCTTTTGAAAAGTTCAAAGAAATAAGGTTAAGGTTGAGAACCAGTTAGGTAAAACAATTAAGACACTATGATCAAATCGAGGTGGGGAGTACATAGACTTAAGATTCTAGGACTATATGATAGAACATGGAATCAAGTCACAACTCTCCGCACCTAATATGCCTCAGAAGAACGGTGTATCTGAAAGAAGAAACAAAACCTTGTTGAACATGGTTCGCTCAATGATGAGCTTTGCTAAGTTACCTGATTCCTTTTGGGGACATACATTAGAAACTGTTGTCTATATTTTGAATAACGTTCCCTCTAAAAGTGTTTCAGAAACACCTTATGAGCTATGGAAAGGGCGTAAAGGCAGTTTACGTCACTTTAGAATTTGGGGATGCCCGACACACGTGTTGGTGCAAAATCCTAAAAAATTGGAACATCATTCAAAACTATGCCTATTTGTAGATTATCCAAAAGAAACAAAAAGTGGTCTATTTTACGATCCTCAAGAGAATAAGGTATTTGTATCAACAAATGTCACATTCTTAGAGGAAGACCACATAAGAAGTCATCAACCTCGCAGTAGACTAGTATTGAATGAAATTTCCAAAGACACTACAAATATAGCTAGTTCATCTACTAAAGTAGTAGATAAAACTAGTACATCTGATCAGTCACATCCTTCTCAAGAGTTGAGAATGCCTCGACGTAGTGGGAGGGTTGTTCATCAGCCCGACTATTACTTTGGTTTAACAGAAACACAAGTCGTCATACCCGATGACGGCATAGAGAATCCATCGACCTATAAACAGGTGATGAAAGATGTGGACCGTGATCAATGAGTCAAAGCCATGGACCTTGAAATGGAGTCTATGTACTTCGATTCTGTCTGGGAACTTGTATATCAACCAAATGATGTAAAACCAATTGGTTGTAAGTAGATCTACAAGAGAAAACGAGACCAAGCCGATAAAGTACAGACTTTTAAGGATCGACTTGTGGCAAAGGGTTATACCCAGAGAGAGGGAGTGGACTATGAAGAAACTTTCTCTCCCGTTGTCGTGCTTAAGCTGATTAGAATACTCTTATCCATTGCCACCTTTTATGACTATGAAATTTGGAAGATGGATGTTAAGACAACTTTTCTAAACGGCGATCTTGAGGAGAGTATCTATATGGCTCAACCAGAGGGGTTTATTGCATAGGGTCAAGAACAAAAGGTTTGTAAGCTTCAAAAATCCATTTATGGGTTGAAACAAGCTTCTAGATCTTGGAATATAAGATTTGATACTGCGATCAAATCTTATGGCTTTGAACAGAATGTCGACAAGCTTTGTGTTTACAAGAAGATCGTCAATTCTACTATAGTGTCTCTTAGTTTTATATGTTGACGATATTCTACTCATTGGGAATGAAGTAGGTTACCTAACTGACATCAAGAAATGGCTAGCAACGCAGTTCCAAATGAAAGATTTAGGAAATGCGCAGTATATTCTTGGGATTCAGATTATTCGAAACTGCAAGAACAGAACACTAGCCATGTCTCAAGCAACTTATAATAGACAAAATGTTGTCTAGGTATAAGATGCAGAATTCCAAAAGAGGTATGTTACCTTACAGATATGGAATTCATTTATCAAAGGATCAATGTCCTAAGACACCTCAAGAAGTTGAGGATATGAGACGCATTCCCTATGCTTCCGCAGTAGGGAGCCTGATGTATGCAATGTTATGTACTAGACCTAACATATGCTACGCAGTAGGGATAGTCAATAGGTATCAGTCCAATCCATGATATGATCATTGGACTGCTGTTAAAAATATCTTCAAGTATCTTAGGAGAACGAGGAACTACATGCTCGTGTATTGTACTAAGGATTTGATCCTTATTGGATACACTGACTGTCACACCCCCTCCGAGATTACCCACCTAATCTAGAAAGAGGTGTGAAGATGATAAAGATCATCTCCCCCAATGACATTTAGCATCTTACTAACCAACTTTACCTGTGCTTAAATCTGAACAGTTACACAATAATCCTTTAGTACATTTAATTTCCATTCAGCAAATTCCATATTACGATATCCACAAAAAAGTTTCATAAACTTTCTATCTTCTATTATATACAAACCATGAACAAAGTTTAGACACAACGGAAACACTTTCAGACATTACACAACAAAACAACTCCTCTTGTCCCATACTCCCAAAACCATGACACGTAAGGTTCGTGATATGCAATCTATTTACAACCTAATCTTACAATGTAGCAGGAGACTCTTGTCGTGTAACAGTAAACAGCTCAGCGTGTTTCCAAAACTTTAACGCTACTTAGGGGGGGACAATAAACATCGAAAGCATGAGCTAATGCCTAGTGAGTGGTAAATGAATATAAACATAAGTTATCGCTTTCTAAATCATCAATAAAAATAATTAAATCGTTCAATAAAACATTGGCCAAGTATAAAAGATTCAATAGCATCTCAAACACGTGCTAGTAAAACAGTGGCATGATCAACTCTCATAAGCACATTTTAAAGCATTCAATCGTTATCAAAAAATCACACCAACTCTGTACCCAAATACTCGTTTACAATGGGGGGTTACTCTGGACAAAGAATGCCCCCTGCGATGTAAACCAAATCACAAGGTCATACGTGCATGTAGAGCTGCCTCAAGGCTAAGCATAGTTACACACCACAGGCCCAAGTTACTCTGGACTCCCCGGTATACTCTGGCCACATCTGACCTCGATGGTAGCCCCCTGATAGCCTGGGTGGCGCTACAGGTGCAGGTTCCTCTGGACTTCCCGGTATACTCTGGCCACATCTGACCCCGGTAGCCCCCTGATCGCCTGAGCAGTACTACTGAAACACATTCAAGTAACACGGGAATATAACCACCTCTCGGGTACAAGAATCAGTAGTTTGAAACATTTACACAACCATTCAACAACCTTGATTCCACCACCAAGAGGTTTTCATAAAAACCATACAAATCACAAGTATGTAAACTCTGATTTCAAACTACATTTTGATAAATCAAGATTGTATAAAACCATCGAGAGTTTAGAAATCATGCTTTAAACATTTTTGAAATATTAGCCAAGTAAAACAGATCATGCCATCACATTTTAGAAATCATAACTTACTATAATATATAATTAGTTTCTATATCAAAACACTCGAAAGTAAACCACTCACTATCACTGGCGCGAGCTCATTGGGTTGTAAGCCTTTCCAACCTTAATTTGGTCTGAAATAAAGTCCCAAGGTTACTAGACACTCACAAGAGGTCAAATCAACCCTAAACAGCCCATAGTGATTAATTGTAACCACTTTAACTCATTTTAACACCTAAACATTCACATTTTGCTCCTTAAGTCCATTTTCCTCACATTACCCAAAATGGCCCAAAAATAATTTTTTAGTCCAAAAGTATTCATTCTTGGGTCGAAATGTCAAGAAAATCTTAATTGGGATTGAAAAATGCTCACCAACACCCAAAATGCTTAAAAAAAACAAGCAATTGGGCACTAGAAATGGGCGTGGGCGCAGGCTGTGGGCGTGGGTAAGCAAGGCTAGCCATGGGTGGCCAGGACTGGATGGGCTGAGGTGTGCTGAGGGGTGCTGGCATGGAAGGAGGCGCGCTAATGGGGCTGGCAGCCTTGGGGCTGTCTCTTATACACATCTAGATGTGTATAAGAGAGATAAGCAAGGCTAGCCATGGGTGGCCAGGACTGGATGGGCTGAGGTGTGCTGAGGGGTGCTGGCATGGAAGGAGGCGCGCTAATGGGGCTGGCAGCCTTGGGGCGTGGCTGGCCAACTGCTACCCTGTTCTAGAAAACACTGGTTTCAATTTAACCAACTTTTAACCCAACTTAAAGCGAAAATTTGCACATACTTCCTTCATCAAATATGTTAAGAAACCTTTAAGCTAACTAACCTCAAAATTACAGCTCTTAGCTCGTATTCCAAGGCTCATAATCTCTCTTGGACTACACCTTACTCGGATTTTCCAATTTTTCGGGCAACCTTTACTCTCTTCACGATTTCTTTAGTTTTTCGATCCCAAATCTCACGAGCAGCCCTAGAATAGACTCACAACTCAGTAAGCTTTAATCTGGTTTACATATGGAAGCTTTTGCACGAGTATTTTGGGAGAACCATCACATTCTTCAAACCCTAACTTTCTTGCCGAAGCTGTACACTTTTTCCTCCAATCAAAGTCCTCCACCCAGCTGCTTGTTTGCTCTAATACGTGGCTTTTTATTTATTTTCCTTATATTTTGTAGCCTTACAATACTTATCAAGTTAAATTAATTTTAGATTTTACCAAATTAATCCAAGAATGTTTTTTTTAAAAAAAAAACAAACAACTTCAATACCCCTCTCGGCCAACTTGCACTTCCTATAAATTTTGTTCTTTCTTTCCTTGTAACCCTTAGCCAATAACAAATCATGTTCACTATACAAGTGCCCAATCATGAAAAATTGTTCCAATAATAACATGTATTAGTACATTTCTAAAAGAACTTGCATTTGTTAAGTAATTTCCAACTTTAATTCCTAGAATTAGAACTTTTTTAGGTCATACAATCCAAGTTATTCATTTAAGTACATAAGCTCACTTGTCTAGGTTGATGCTAAGCATAAACAAGAGAAAAAAGGGACAAGGGCTTACACTGACTCTGATTTTCAAACCAATAAAGATGCAAGAAAATCTACATCGGGATCAGAGTTAATTCTGAATGGAGGAGCAGTAGTGTGGAGAAGTGTGAAGCAAAACTGTATCGCAGACTCCACAATGGAAGCTGAATACGTAGCTGCATGTGAAGCAGCAAAGGAAGCAATATGGTTGAGGAAATTCTTGACATATTTGGAAGTTGTTCCAAATGTGCATCTGCCTATCACCCTATATTGTGATAATAGTGGTGCAGTTGCAAATTCAAAAGAACCAAGAAGCCATAAGCGTGACAAGCATATTGAGCGCAAATACCATCTTATCCAAGAGATTGTACATCGTGGAGATGTTGTAGTGACCCAGATATCTTCTGAGCAAAACATTGTTGATCCTTTTAGAAAGGCCCTCACGGCTAAAGTGTTTGAAGGTCACCTACAGAGTCTAGGTCTACGAAGTTTGTAAACTAGGACAAGTGGGAGAACTTTTGGGTATATGCCTTAGTTTATTGTATTCATATGTTTCTTTTCCTCACTTAAATTCAACTATGTGATATTCCACTAGGAGTTTTAGTCCAAGTGGGAGTTTGTTGGATTTTATGTCCTAAAACTCGTAGTTTGTAAAATAATAAACATATTTTGTTTTGTTTTTCGATAAAATTGTTATTGAAATTGTAATCTTGAATCCAATAAACTAAGGTTCTGAGGCTATTTAATGTAGATTTGAACTTTATGTGATGACATAAAACATGGATCAAGTTTGAGTATATAGCCTAAAATGGTCTATAGTATAGGGATAAGGTTGGGCGCATTGTTTTGGGGACACTATAGATGCGACCTACTTTGTAGTTAGTACAAACGATGTGATCCTGAATCATTCATATAGAGATATGTGAGTAGGGGCATCCTATGCAATGAGTTTGTATAAGACTGGACCACGACTTAGTCGCTTTTACTTTATAACACCGTTTACTGTATAAAACTGACTAATTCAAATTTGATGTCCTAGGTAACTCGATCTCAATCCTGAGCTAACTATGAACTCCTATTTATTCGAGATTATCCTTAGATCTACATGGGTGAGAGCAGCTCAATAGCGCTTACTCAATAAGCCTCCCATTTCAGGGGTAAGACCGGGTAAATAGCTAGGGACATAGGGTATAAGATGAACTTCACACCTACCCATCTCTAGTGGTAGTAGATAGGTTGTTCCCTTAAGTGCTGACTTCGGAATTAGAACAAGGGGCCCCACCCTTTCACTAGGCTTAGAGGGACTCAATTTGTTGGTTGGACCACAAATCAATTGTTCTTTAGAGGTTCAGTAGGACTGAAGGAACAATAAGTGTTCTCGGGGGTAAAACGGTATTTTGACCCAATCAAGACCATGAACAACCTGTGAAAGATTGACTTACTGGTTATGGTTATATCAGATGGCAGAAATATATCTACAGTGAGGGGAGTGCAACGACGGGACTTTAGTGGAATGACCCGTTAGTTAACAAATGTTGATTAATTAGGTTAAAGAGTTTTATCGCTTAATCTCAGATTGTTGGAGCCCATGATCTGTAGGTCCATTAGGTCCCCCTGCCAGCTCATATGGATTAAACTTAGAACAGTAAGTTAGATTAATTCGAATTGTTCGAATTAAGAAGTGAAGATGTTATTCCGCCTATCGAGAGAAGGTTGGAAGAATGCGTTAACTAAAGCGAGAAGTATTTCCAGATATAAAAACAACCTTGCGTTCATCACGTTCATCTCTATTTCACCATAGACATATGGGAACGCGGCCGATCATTAAGAGGTGTACACCAAGGGAAAGCAGAACCTTAGTTGATCCTTAACATGATTAACAAACTTGCGATGTTTTTACTTTTTACTCTTTCTCTTTCTGCTTCATTCATAAGATTTGCCATCGCATACATCAATTCTTTTGTACAGCTTCACAGTCAGTCCTCGACCTCAATATCATGTATCATGTATCTTGTATCATGTATCATAGTAGTTTAGGAATTTCCTTTACAACGGATTTTTATTTTATCAACGCATTTTTACTTTCATCGCAATTTATATTTCTGTACAAACCAACATTCTTTATTCATTATTAAAACCGGTCGCATGAATCACATAAGTGTCGTATTAATGACAACAATCCCCATGTTTGACCTCGGATCACTATGAGAAACATGTGTCGGAATTATACTTGGTTTCAGCATAAGGAAACTTGTGACACGCACTACTTCATCGCATACTACGAGCATATCATTATCAACGCATATACTTAGAATGTAGTGTCGCATAAAATTATCTTTATCGTAAAATACTTGAGCGTATTTAGAGCATTCATTCATTCATCAACGCAATAGATAGACAACATTCCATTCGTATCCTTACAAGTTTATGGCAACATGAGCTTGTATCATTCATATCCATCATTGTCTACATGCATAAAGATAAAAAGCAACCAATTTTATGTCAACAAGTTTATGGCGTCGTTGTCGGGGATTGGTAATGGTTAGTGTTGAATACTTTTATGATATTTTGCAGGACAGAGCTCTATTGTACTGTCTGTTTATTGCGAAGAGTAAGTTGACGGTTTATAAGTACTGGAATCGATCCAGAATTCGAAGCTGACCCAGAGATCAATCGTACTTTTCGTGCGAGGGCACGCCAGAACAGAATCAGGCGAAGAAGAGTAAATATGGCAAACAATAACGAGAGGCCCAAAGGAAATCAAGGGGCAAACCGGCCAGCGCAAGATCTAGTCTTTCTTGTTGTTGACCGCAATATCCTCGTGAGGAGCTATGTGGCCCTGAATCTTTACGACTTCTCACCTGGGATTTCACGACCAATGGTTAAGGAGAATGCACGCTTTGAAATAAATATCGGTCATGCTCCAGATGATACAAAATGCGAGGCAGTTTGGATGTCTACAAGGTGAACACCCACATGTCCATCTGACCAGCTTTGTAGAGATGTGCAACACTTTTTCCATCCCTGGCGTCACCCTTGAAGGAATTAAAACTTTACTCTTCCCATACACATTGAGGGATGAGGCAAAGAGGTGGGCTCATTCGTTGGAGCCAAATGAAATCACGTCATGGGACCAGTTGGTGGAACGGTTCATGAAGAAATTCTTCCCTCCAGTAGTCAACGCAAAAGAGACAAAAAGGATGTGATGAATTTCGAGCAAAAGGATAATGAGACTCTAAGCACCGCTTGGCTGTATTTTAGAAGGTTGGTGAAAAATTGTCTGCATATCGGGATTCTCGATTGTGTCCTGATGGAAACTTTTTATAATGGCCTAAATCGATCAACGCAAGTCGTTGCTGATGCCTCCGCATCGGGAGGATTCATGGATAAAACCTACACGGAAGCCAAGGTTATCCTTGATCGCATTTCGCGAAACACGGATGACTTAGTGGATGACGGGTATGGAGGAAGAGGCCCTGAGAGAAGAAGAAGAAACGATAATGCCATTGTACCAGCGGATACAATGACAACTTTGGCCGAATAAATGGTCGCGGTGACCTTTCTCTTTAAACGATGGCACTTAATCAAGGTGCTCTCTCTCAAAGTTCAGCGCAACCCAATGCGCTGGCGCAAGTGGCCGCAATAAGTTACGTCCAATGTGGAGGGGGCCATACAGTAAAGATGTGCCCATCGAACCCGCAAACAATGTTTGCTATCCAGAACAACCCGTACAACAACACTTACAATCCAGGTTGGCGGAATCACCCTAACTTCAGTTGGGAAAGGAATCACAACCAAGGGAGCCAGAGTAACCATCAGAACAACAATTCTGAGAATCGAGGAAATCCTCCATCTTTTCACCAGAATCAGAATCAAAGTCATCAAAGGCAACCGTATAACCAACCATCCTCATCGAACACCTCTGTGAATTCATCATCATTGGAGTTCATAACTTATAGAAATACAAGTTATTTATACTATTTTATTTAGATATTGCAGCTAAAAGAAAGAAAAGTTGCATCGATAATATAGAAATTGGCTAAGAAATGCGAAAATTATAAAATGTCGTCAATACACTCACTAACACCATTCCGATGGTGGAATAGAATGTTTTAGTTTCTGTTTTGCAGGAAATCAGTCATCGCATGCGTTCATGGCTCAAAGACGAAATAAACAACGCATCTATGTCGCATTGTGCCCATCAATCGAGAACGAAGAGATGATCAACATAATGATGGCGTATGCGACAATCAATCAAGAGCTCTAGCGATCAACGCAATTTCAACCGTATACGGTAATAAAAAACAACACCGCATGCGGCGATAGATTGAAGATGTAAAGAGTAATGCATTTGCGGAAGATTCTGACAGTGTATAGCTTTCAGTTGTGCATTTCTGACGGGTTGATTGCGTAACAGAAGGAATTTCTCATTCCACCATTTCATGAACTACCATAACTATATATTGGGGACAATAAATGCAAAGAGCCAAACCTAGCCTATAAATAGCTTCCTCAAATTCACTGAAAGATATACATGAATACATAGAGACGTGCATATACTGATTCCGAGAGAGAGGTTGGTCTGAAGCGACTGTCCAGAGTAGATCCGGGAGAACAATGAGACAAGGCCGAGAGGTGAGTCTCTGAGCAGAGAATCCTTCCAATCCCCGTAGCTAAAGCTCTGTGCGAAGGTCAATTCTATCGGGAAAGCAAGCCTGAGAGGGAAACTTTCCTCTCCACCATTTCCACACACCGGCAAGCACAATCTCCATTCAGAAACTGTGTCAAGACGTTGACACTCTTTCTGTATTTGTTTCTAATCTCTATTTCATCATCTCTATTCATCTCCTCTAATCTTTCATTCACACCATGTATCAAATGCTTAATCTTAGAATTAAATGTTATGATAATCACCATTGTCACCTCTCTATCTCTTTCTGTATATCCATAATCCATTTTCTCCATGATGTGTTCTTGTAAATAGCAGGAATTAAGCGAGTGAGTTAATTTGTGTTAAAGAAATAATTAAGTTTAGCTAAAGCATGGTCGACAGAATGAGAGCAGAAGTGAAGATGTTATTCCGCCTATCAAGAGAAGGTTGGAAGAATGCGTTAACTAAAGCGAGAAGTATTTCCAGAGATGGAAACAACCTTGCTTTGATCACGTTCATCCCTGTTTCACCATAGAGATATGGGAACGCGGCCAATCACCGAGAGGTGTACGCCAAGGGAATGTGGAACCTTAGTTGCATCTTTAACGAAATTGACAACTTGCGATGTTTTTACTATTTACTCTTTCTCTTTCTGCTTCATTCATAAAGACTTACCATCACATACATCGACTCTTTGTACAACTTCACAGTCAGTTCTCGACCTCATCATGTATCATGTATCTTGTATCGTGTATCATATTAGTTTAGGATTTATTTTATTTTTACTTTCACCGCAATTTATATTTCTGTATAAACCCACATTCTTTATCCATCGTTAAAAACTGGTCGCATGTATCACATCAGTAGTGCATTAATGAAAACAATCCCTATGTTCGACCTCGGATCATTCTGAGAAACTTGCGTTGGAATTATACTTGGTTTCAGCGCAAGGAGACTTGTGACATGCACTACTCCATTGCATACTACGAGCATGTCATTAACAACGCATATATTTAGACTTAGTATCGCATAAAATTGTCTTTATCACAAAAGAACTTGCGCATATTTAGCACATCATTCATTACATTCATAAGCCATGCGTTAGAGTAGGTAAAGATCAAGAGATCAATTTTATGTCATCAAGAGTCCCTGCTGAAATAATATATTGAGAAAAATGATGTTGTCATGCAGTCGCAAGCATCTTCAATAAGGAACTTGGAGATCCAAATCAGGCTACTGGCAACCGAGCTTCGCAACTGAATACCGGGAATGCTGCCAAGTAACTCAGAAGTCCCGGGATCTCATGGGAAGGAACAATGTCCTTGATGGCATTGCACAGGCAAGTTTGACCGCCTGCAAGGGTGTGGATTGCGGTAATCATGAGAAAATTGTCTTTCAATCCGCATCTCTAAAATCTATGTTTAATTGTTTTCTTTATTGCTCTCTGCATTACGTTATTTATTGCTTTCTTAAACTAGCTTGTATTGCTTTATGAATTTACTTTTCACCTAATTCAATTGCGTTATTTCCTTGCCTTGTTCAATTTCCTTACTTGTCTGCAATAGTCGCGTTGTTCTTAAATTTCCGTGAATGACGGATGTAAGAGAAAACGAATACCGCAAAGTCTTAGTGACTTGCGTTGTTGATGGAAAAAAAATAAAAATAAAAAAATAAAAAATTGGTATGCATTGCGATGATGGGTGCATCTTGCGATGACAAGATACACTTTGCATCCATCTTTCACAAACGCATTGCGCTGAGGGGTGTGTTGCACGCGTATGTATTTTGCACCCGTCCTTAGCGAAAACGCACTATGTCGAGGTAGTATTGCGCCAGTAGAAATACCATGCGCCCGTCCTCCAGAAATGCGTTGAGTTAAGGGGTGTGTTACACTGATACATGCGTTGTTGCCCGTCCTCTACAAATATGCATTTGCGTTAATAGAGGCATTGCGTTAATCTTAACCTTGCGCCCATCCGAATAAAACACAAAAGACAAATTCTTTTTGCAAATAGAGTAGTCCAATCGTTTAGGCTTCCAAGGAAATTTTAGCAATGAATTGAAATGGCTCCTTCTCTGCTAATTTCATAAAATGTGAGGGAGCGCGGCAAGCAGGCTTTTGAGTACCTCAGATCCTGGCCACGCAGGAATTTGCGTTTGGTGTCCACATCGGAAGGCCCAACCTATAAATTCCCTCTCCCTTCATCTGAAAAAGGTCCCTATTGAATCTTTTGCGAAAATGAAAACCCCTAGCGAATCCTTTGCATGCCCAGACCCTCAAACTTTCCTCATAAACCCTAAGAACTTTCCCAACTCTTTCACTCACCACAGCGATGGCCGATCAATCTTCCCATTCATCTTCATTACCTTCATCATCTTCACAACCCAAATCACTACAAGAGAGGTAGCATTCCTCGCAGCAAGCTGCTGCCTCGTCGCCCAATTGAAACCCATCCCAAGAATCACTGGAAAACCTCGGCGAAAGCCTTTAGTAGCCAGACCACTCCAAATCCAAGAGCGGCAGAGCACGGAGAATGTCCCACTCCCAACACTGTCATCCCAAAGCGAGAAGAAGAGAAGAGACGACAGAGAAGTGTTTGGGAGCATCCTGAGTAATATGGGGAAGGAAGGAGGGCTACTCGAAGCTGGAGTTGTTAATTAGCCCTCGCTTTCGGAGGAAGAGATGGAAGAAGCTTCACGAAGAAACTCCCTGACCATTTCGGATCCTAAAGAAACTGTTCAAACAGAATCCTATGAGGGACCCATCAAGGTAGCTTTGAAAGAGGTGGAAGCGAAGAAGCTGCCGTAAATGGCTGAAGAGAAGAAGAAAAAGAAGAACAATGAGAAGAGTGTAGAAGAAGATGAAAAAGCCCAGCCAATGAGGGAAAAGAAAGAAAGGAAATCGAGTGAGAAGAGGGAACGCAGGCGAGAAGAGAAGCGCCTGAAGAAGAAGAAAAGAGAAAGAGGGCTGAAAGCCCAGAGGTCGACGAAGAATCAACCACCGCAAGGGTGAATAAGGGGGTGTCAACGCAACAAAGAGAATCAGTGCAACCTGAAGAGGCATCAACGCAAATAAGAACGGTTGCGACTAAAGACTTAGAGGATCCAGACATCACCCCTCTTATGCGGCGTCGCAAGGAGAATGCGCCACAAGGGTCAACAAGCGACCCACAATTTTTGCAGAGTGTAGTACAAGAGAAGGAAAGGAGAAAGAGAGAGGAAGAAGAAAAACAAGAGAAGATGTTACGATTATGTGATTGACTGAAGGAATGTACACGTGATCATGCATAAATTATACTGAAATTGTGATTATGTGATTGACTTCCCAAAAATATGTTTTACAAAGTGACTATTATTTTAAGAGCATCACTCACTGGGCTTAGTAGATCACACTCTTCCAAATGTTTTCTTATATTTCCCTCCCCCCCCCCCCAGGTAGAAAGCGAAACGTTTTAGGAAGGAGTCTACAAACCACCATAACACCGGGACTTGGTAAATTTTCAGGGGCAGGCTCGGATCATTGTGATAAAGAATATAGGGAAATTGAACTATATGTTATGAAAGTTAGATAGATTTATTGTAAACATGTTAAAGTTCTTAATAGATGTGGGGGGGGGGGAGGGAATGTTAAACTTAAAATGTTTCTTGGAATACTACTGGATGTTCCTCATGCTCCTTCTTAGTCTTGGGGCTAAGGCTAGGGAGGGAGTGTAGGACAGCTTCGTATCAAAGCCAAAGGTTTACGGTTAAAACATTGGAAAAGTTGAGTCTAGCATAAGTATAACTAGAATCTAGAAAAAAAATGGAATAATAAGAGAAAAAAAGGGGTAGGTTAAAGCCAAAACGGCATCAGGAAAAATGCTTACCTAAGGTATGGAAGCCAGATAATATTAGAAACTAGGCCAGGTCAGAACCTAAAAAGGAATAAATATAATGAAATATATTAGGAAAACCTAAAATAGAATCAGGAAAGGTTAGGAGAAAGAAGTGAGGAATAATCAGTGGACATAGGAAAACATGAGAAAGGGGAAGTGAAAATAAAGAAATTAGTAAGTAATAACTTGAATAATGTCCACTGTAGGAAATGAATCCGAGCAGACAAGACTAGCGGTGGAATGATTTCAGAACGCGAACTGGAGACCGCGATGCTAACCCAGGGGAAAACCCTGAAAGATCTGAGAATAGTGTGAACAATAATACTGAATATCCTATTACCTTGAACAATGCAAACTTAGTGGGATCCTGAACTAACATGGGATGTCCGCAATGTGGTAAAAATCATAGCGATCTGTGTCTAAAAGGGACAAAAATTTTCTATGGGTGTAGCAAGGTTGGCCATATTCGCAAAAACTGTTATGTTTTTCAGAGAAAAACCAGAGAAATTCAGGAAAAATATCAACGAGAACTTAACAGAGGTTCGAGTTCAGGAAGTAACAATATATTTCCTGAACTAACGGTGGACCAAGAATGGGTGCGTGCAGTAGAGAAGGATATTCCTCGACGTATCATGATCGAATTCGAGGAACAGCCCACCTATGACTCTAACAACGCGGAATCCTATAAGTTCTATATTTTCTGTAAGGAAATAGGACATGTTCAGGAAAGGTGTGTGTGGAAAAATGAGAGGATGCGCCTAAATTTTGAAAACTTACGACTACAAGAGAATGAGTAAACAAGAAACTATGTAGACTGAAGAAAACCACTAATGTAAATAGCAACAATGTTTATAAATAAAAGAAGAATGTTGATAAATGTATATCTAATTTATATGTGAATGGTTGTAGACAAAATGCTGAGAAGTGGAAAACGTAGAACTGGGCAACCCTCTGGAAATGAAAGTTAAAGTGCCTCAAGCCATCCAAGAGAAAAATCCAGGGAGGAAGAACAAATGGATAAATTCACCCAAAGACTTCTAGCAAGCTTAGAAAATATACAACCTAATCTCAAAAAGAAATATAGGATAGAACGATTAAAGGCATTGGGAGCAACAAACTTTGAAGGAACAAAGGACCCTGCAGATGAAGTGTGGATGAATCAAATAGAAAAATGTTTCGAGGTGATGAGATGCCCTAAAAACAGAAAGGTAAGGCTTGCAACCTTTTTACTACAAAAACAGGCGGAAGATTGGTGGAAGCTACTAAAGAATAGGAGAGGTGATCAAGAAGAAATATGTTAGGAGGAATTTCGAAAAGAACTTTCCGAAAGATTTTATCCTCGATCATTCAGGGATATGAAACAAGATGAATTCCTACAACTCATGCAGGGAAACATGACTATAGCGAAATATGAATTAAAGTATACGGAGCTATCCAAGTATACTTTAAACATAGTGGTGGATGAAAAGGAATGCTATCGGAGGTTTGAAACAGGATTAAGACAAGAGATTCGAACTCCTATTACAACAACCGCAGAATGGGGAGAATTTTCAAAACTAATAGAAGCCGCGATGAGAGTAGAAAGAAGTTTAATGGCGGAATAAGTAAGACTAGAAAGAGACTCATCAATGAGTCGGTGGCGGAGGGAAGAACCAAGAAATTTTACTCCCAGGGTAGAAAGCAGAAGTAGATGGAAATGAAGAGGAGTTACCAACACTAAAGCAGACCCTGAACGGGAGAGCAAAATAAGGGAGTCAATGGCGAGCGTTAACCAAAAACCAAGATGTCCGGTCTGTAATAAATATCACTGGGGAAGATGTTAGGAACAAACCCAAGAACGATCATACACGTGTTTTAAGTGTGGCAAATCGAGACACTTTAAATGAGAATGTCCCCAGCTGATGGATACTGGAAATATACAACCATCAAACAAACCGAGAGAGAGATCGACGACGGTTGAAGGACGACAAACTATAGGAGAAAGAAAAGAGGAAACAGGAAAAATGACATTGGGAAGACTATATGGAATAACTCAAGATAGGGAAGACAATATATCGGTCGTGGGAAAAGGGAAAGAGAAAGTTTTAGAAGACTAGAATAAAAGTCATGGTGTAATAAAACTGTATGAGGAAAATTATTAAATAAAAGTTCTGTTGTAAACTAAGTTTCGTTTAATTTCAAGGACGAAATTATTTTAAGGGGGTGGTAAATGTATGACCCTAACACTAAATCTAAAGTGGGAGGTTAAATAGAGAAGAAAAATCCTAAGTAAGGATATTGGGGCAAAGAGTGGAAAACATTAATACTAAATTATCCAAAAAGGTGACCAAAAGACCAAACGCATATGGAAGGCTTAAATATGTTGAACACAAGAGTGCATAGAGAATGGAAGCAAGAAAACTTGAAAAATGGCCAAGGGCTTGCATACAACAAACGCAAGGGCATGCAGACACAAGTAAGGCATGCGTTGGAGGCATGCGTCGAGTGAGCATGCTAGGTGCGCAGGCCATGCGTCAAGGCCAAGCGCACAGGTCATGCGTCGAGGCCAAGCGCGCAGCCCATGCGTCGAGCATGTATGCCGAGCACCCTACCTATGCGTCGAGCGGGCAAGCCGAACGCCCATCCTAAGCGTCAAGCGCTGTCGAGTCTGCCGAGCAGCCATGCGTCGATGCCTTATGCCAAACGCACGCCCATGTGGTGAGGCACGTCCATGCGGAGAGACATGCCTATGTAGTCGAATGTGCCCATGCGGCTAAGCGCGCAAGCGCCTAGGCAGCACACCTATGCATCGATGGTCAGCGTCGTGCGTTCATGCTTAGTAGGTTGAACAAGCACACCTTGCAAGCCATATGTCGAGGGTGAGCGGCCACCTTATGCATTGGTGATGGCCGACTCATG